>NW_017731386.1:1331275-1402539 GCF_001890085.2 Hipposideros armiger
TACAAAAATACCATTGTATTAACATAACACTGAATGCTCTAGTCATATGATTTGTCTGAGGGTTTTATACAGATCCATGACAATATCACCATACACCATTTCTAGCATAGATAAGTGGATGAGGAAGGGCAAATAGCATGACTCAAATGTGATTTTAATGCCTTTAAGTATGGCTCAGTTCATAAGATTGACGAATGCATTGATTGACAATTCTCTCAACTTGAGAAAATTAATGGAGTACCCCCGGGGAAGGCCAATTACTTCTCCGCCCAACAAATCACCCTCCTTTGAATCAAGGGTGCTTTTTGATTTACCAAGTGAATCTGATTTCACTGGTTCATATCTTGTATTATCTACAAATGGGTTGCTGGTGTCTAGGGCACATTTATCAATAGAATAAAAATATGTAATAAGATTTGTAATAAAAGAAGCATTTCATATTCTGATGTAGCTTTTTTTAAATTAAAAGAGCCATTCATATATATATATATATATATATATATATATATATATATATATATATATATATAACTTAGCATAGTTTCTGAGTTCAGTGAATGTTATTTTATTAATATTATGAGGCACCGCCAGTCATGTCAAAAAGGCCAAATCGGAATGTTTTGCTTTTCAGTGCTAGGGAAAAAGAAGAGCAGGAGGATTGAGTGAGAACTGAGTCTGTTCCATAGAGGGACACATCAAATGCCTCTGTAAGAACTCAAAATCTTCATCAAATTGGGAAAAAAAGACCAGATTCCAGAGGACAGAGAAACAGGCAAATTCATCTTCCAGATGTAAATTGTATCTGGAAGAGAGAGAATAAAAAAAAGCCCATCAATAATAACTGATTTAAAAATGTTGTGGTCATTGTCCTCATCTAAACAGTATCATTGCTTCAGTGGTTGAATCTTTAAAAAAAAAAAAAAGAAAAGAAAAAAAACCCCAATATTTTAATATTTAAAATCTACTTTTGTTAAATATACAATTTATTTACTTTATATTTTGGAGTTTTGAATGACAGATCATTTGAACAATTGCAATGTTTAGTATATTTGAAAAGCACTAGTCTGAATGAGCATATATCTAACAATTACTGTTATAGAAGTAGGTACACACAGCATGTGACATCAGAAAAAGGCAAGGCAGAAGTAGAGTTTTCTGTAAAATTTTAATAAAAAGTTAGAGAGCATTTATCTCTATGTTTTTACACAAATCAGGTTAATCAAATGTGAATTGAGAGAGAAGATTACCGTGTGTGTGTGTGTGTGTGTGTGTGTGTGTGTGTGTGTGTGTGTGTGTGTGTGTGTGTGTGTGTATGTGTGTGTGTATTTAAAAATCAATTGGAAGTGTGGGGATTCTCAGAATGATGCTTTTGGAACTAGTTCTACTTGGTTTCCTAAGGACCATAATTCTTTATGTATTTAAATTCATAATGATATTTTAAAATAATTTCACATATATTTTTCTGTTCTTCAAAAGAGCCACACAATGTGTAGAATACTTATAATTGAATGCATTTTGGATGGGTAAGTGCAACCACAGAAAATACACATAGGGTTTACCAGAGCGAGTTGCTTTCAAAGGCATCTAAAGAAGCCCTTCAGAGCTGGAAAGGCGCAGCGCTCTCCCCAGGGCCATCTTTCCATCAGCAGTGAAGCTCTGCTTTGCCCCAACCCACATTGGCAGTGCCTGGTTAGTGGACTCCTTTTCCCTCTCTAGTCACTTTTCCAGATAGCATCTGTCAAAAGCAGCCTTGGACAATCTCAGAAGGGAACATGTGTATGCAAATTATTTTCTTTGGAGAAGAGAAAAAGGGAGGGGAGATGTACGGCTTGGGTGTCTCCTTGCTCCGAGTGATAACTCTATCTTGGTTTTGAGCTCTCCTCTGAACAATGAGGGATCTGATCGAAAGGAAAGCTTTTTCCCTCTTCAGTTGACCTACAGAAACAGTCACTGCAGCAAACGCCCATTGAAAGGACAGTGTCCTTTTCCTTTTGACTGATAAGAGTTCACAGTATTTTCAGAATAAGTGGTGATTCTTTATTGTGTTTGTTCGGAGTATGATGAATGTGCATAGGACAATAAGGAAGGGAATAAACAGGACACAGGGCCACAGGGACTTGCTTAGGGAAGAAATGGACTGTCGCTTGAGGGAGGTGAAAATACAATGGTTACAAAGGGCTTTCTCTTCAGAAAATGATCCTCCTTTAGTATGTTGATAAACTTGACTATAGGAAAAGCTGCTTTGCATCTTTAGTAGTTTATTTCCTATAATCATATTTGATGGAACAGTTGATCCACATCGTTACTGCAGGTATCATCTAAGTGGAGATTGAATTACTTTTATACTACCACCAAATGTAAAAAAAAAAAAAGAAAAAATTTAAAAACTTTATTTTCAGCATCATTTTATTTCCTTATGCCTGTTTGGAACAGCAACTACTTATTTTAATTCTGTTTAAACTGCTTTTCTACAAATATACTAAATATAAGATTTAAACACTTAAAATTGGAAGATGCCATCGAGCAGAGCTGTGTTCATTATCTAACCCAAAGAAAAGAACTTTTGAAGGAAAAAAATTATCACAAATGGCAAGACTTTGAAAAATCTACTTGTTATCTTTTCCACTCCGGTGATTTTAGACTTCCCCACCAAATTGAAATACCATTTTCTGAACAATAATGTAATACATTTTTGACATCACAAAAGAATGCTTTTAAGGCATAAAGAATGCATTTCCCTTATGTAATCAAAAACAAAAACCCTATAAATTATAATGCAATGAACAGTCCAATTCCTCTATTGAATGTATTTAAACAATATGTGCTGATGAAGCTCTTAGTCATTTGTGTTAACTGTCTAGTGAAAGCTTTTTGAATCTGGTTTAACCCACATTAAATGCCCTAGTGGTAGCCCTCAAATGAAAAGAGAAGGGGAAAATTAATCCTACCCTTTGTTCCTTTATATATTTTAATAAATGTGGCTGCACATTTCTAATACATTTATGTGTCACACAGAATGCCAAATGGTTTGACTCTTTCAATGAAAAAAACAAGAACAAATTTACACATTAAAATGCAAAGCAATTCAACAATGCAAGCAGTGTTTTCCAGAAGATGATGTGTTTTCTCTGTTTTTTTTAATAACTCTTTATAGTCATTTCAGCTTTATATATAAGTAGACTTTTCTAAAAGTTGCAGAGTATCATTTTTTTTTCTTCTTCCTTTTGTTACCTTTTGTATTGCTGAGAATGTTTTAGGACTATTTTGTGCATTCATAATAGACTCCACCTCTTTAACATACTAATTTGCAAGTTGATAGGGACATTTGCTAGGTTTTGCCATGAAATGTCCTTACATAAAGACAAATAAAATAAAATAAAATAATAAAAGAAAAAGAAAAAATAATAAAGAGAAGACCCCACAATATTATTATCAGTGATGTACTTATAAATAACAGAATGCCAGAAGACATTGTAGTGGTACATGAGGTTGCCATTTCTGGGACATCTTTAAATTGAGATAAAGGGGGTTGACAGTCAAAAATAAGAAAAGGAAAATAAAATAGAGGTGAGCCTATAGACGGTATAACTTCCAGCTTCCTAGCTGCCAGCTTTCTGGTTTAAGAAAAAGGAACAGAAGGAGAACTATATGTGGAGTCAGTTCCCATACTTAAAACTGTAATTGTCATTGGGAAACATAAATGCAGCCAGACCAGTTGATGATGATTTAATAAGTCTTTTGAAATAGAATATTAAGCAGGGTCTCCTTTCAACGATAGATGTCTGCAGCCTAAAAAGTGGTAAAAGTGGAAATCATACAGTCAGTCATACAGTGAAACAGAGTATGTAGAAGGATAAGCAGGTAGGGAAAATTAGGACCAAGTTCATGAGCTCTGGGACTTGGCACAGATCATTTAACCCTCTAGGTTTCACACTTGTCCTTTTTTGTAATGCTATGTAACCATTAATATTTCTTCCAGTGTAAGGTTCTATGTGTGAGGAGACTAAATCCACCCTTTGCTGGGATCTCAAATAAAACGGATGGCCTTCCTTGAGCTAAGCCTCAATCCCACAGTAAGAGTAGACATTTTGGCTTGGAGAACCATAGGTCCGACCACATGGAATGGTGAGTTTTTTCAAACTGACAACTATGATCTAACCTTTCTTTTTTTACCCTAGAAATATTTTGCCCATCAATAGTTTTTCAGTCTAGAGAATTTGCTTGATTCTTAGATTGGAACATGAAAATAAGTCTGCCTTTTTCAACAATTTAGATGACTCTGGAGCAGGTATTTTTTTTCTTCTGCCCTTAACTACTCATTCTTTTGTGCTTATAATTTGTTCTACATTGTTTCTTTCACCAGTTCCCCACTTCTTCCCAGTTGTGAGATTTGAACTTACAATGATAGGTGTTTAAGAGAAATCCTATTGTACCAAGTAGACCATCACCTCCTGTTTTTATATGTAAGAGTAGTCTGTTTTAGTAGCAATACAGTATTCCCCCATTATCTGTGGTTTTGCTTTCTGCAGTTTGTTACCCATGCCCAAACATGGTCCAAAAATATTAAATAGGAAATTCCAGAAATAAACAATTAATAAGGTGTAAACTGTGTGCAGTTCTGAATAGTGTGATAAAAATCATGTGGCATCTCACACCATCCCACTCCAGGCATAAATCATCCGTTGTTTAGCATACCCATGATATCTACACTACATGCCCATTACTTGCTTAGTAGCCATCATGGATATCACATCAATTGTTGCAGTATCACTGTGCTATGTTCAGGTAACACTTATTTTACTTAATAATGACCCCAAACAACAAGAGTAGTGATTCTGGCAATTCAGATATGCCAAAGGGAAGCCATAAAGTGCATCTTTTATGTGAAAAGGTATGCATGTGTAGAAAAAAAGTAGCATATATGTTTCAGTTCTACTGTTGGTTTCAGATATCTACGAGGAGTCTTGAAACATATCCCTTTCAGATAAAGGGAGACCATGGCATAAGAAAACTGACTATTCTCCTTATGAGAGAATAAAACAAAAATAGATCATTTTTTTAAGACTAAGAATGGAAGTATAAGAAATTAATCAATGACATTTAGCATAGACTAATGTGACCTATGCTCTTTTCCCTTTAAATTAATGGCTTGCTGGTAGGATAATACTCATCTAGTATCTTTGACTACCATTCTTTGAACATGTATTGTCTGATAGGAGCATGAGCTCTGGTACTATACCACCTGGGTAGGAATCCTTACTCTGCTACTTAGTTGCCTTCAGTTATTTATCTTCTTTGTGTTTTATGTTCTATTCACAGTATGAGTGTGTGTGTGTGTGTGTGTGTGTGTGTGTGCGCGTGTGTGCAAAAATAATAATATAGACCTCAGGGTTGTTGGCAATATTAAATACTATGATACTTATAAACATTTAGCACTAGACTTGAAACAAAAGTAATAAGAATTATCATTAAAATTAACCAAGATTATATAATTAACATTAATTATAATTAATATTAATGCATGTAATCAATATCAGTCATGTGATTATATATTAATAATTGTATTAAATATTATTAGTTATTATCAATAACATTATTATTGATGTCTTTCAATTATTTGCATTATTTATGTCTTTCAATGATTTTCACATTGTATACATGTTCTATGCATTACTTGTTTCACTGTTATTATTTTCTTTTATCTTCCCTTTATCTCTTTGAGTTAAATGCTCCTAAAATCCTTATTTTGGACACGAGACATTTGAAGTATAAAGAAATCATGTAAATTGTACAAGGTTAGATAGAGAATAAATGATAAATCTCAGACCTACTCATGAATTCTCCTCTGTCTTGTCCCCCTTCGAGTTCTCTCTGGTTAGCCTGCTCCTCATAATAATGTGCACTTACCACTTGGTTTCCACCTAGGACTGTGGACCACAGTCTGATTTCTAGAACAGGGTCCTTTAACATCTGGCCTATCTTGTTTTTTTTGTTTTGTTTTTTTTTGTTTTTTTTGTGTTTTGTTTTGTTTTAGATGAGCCATCCTGCTACCTGTTGGCAGCTCAGCAGCTGCTCAGCTCGGGCCAGGCATCGAACTGCGGTTGCTCAGAGCTCAAACTCTTGAGCGAGCTCTTAACCAACTGAGCCACTTGGCCAGCCTGGCCTATCTAGTTTTGATGACCCACATTCTAAAGACATAGGAGAAGTAGTGTTAAGGTGTCATGTCTTAGCCTTCTTGAAAGGATTTAGGTAGCTCCTTTTAACTCTTCAGAAACGTGTGTCTATATATTACCACTACCTATAAATAAACTTATGAAGTATAGTGTTTTTCTTCTTGAACATAATGCTTCACATATACACATGCACACAAACACACACACATGCCACTTTCTAATGGTAGATTTTTTTTGGCCTATGTATTAGGCTGGAAAGGTAGAAAATTTGGGAGTGAATATTTGCTCCAGACAGAAGATCTGTTTCATTCCTGAAAATGTTACACATTCTTGAATATATATTAGACAAGTTGAGATTATGTAAAGTAGCCACCATAGTTCCTGACACACAGAAATCTTTCAAAATAGTTTCTTTTTCAACTTTTTTTCAATATACGATTGAAAATAAACAGCCATAATCCTCTGCTTTTCTAAATTCTATGATTATCTCCTTGGGGCCAGGTGATAACCACTGATCTGACCACCTCTTCTTGCCTTGCTCCTGGTTCAGAAAATGTGGGGAGCCCTGACATTTCTGCAGCACAATCACTTAGACCTGTTCCATGTGCTAAGAATCCCTGTGTTGTAAGGAGGAATACATATTCCTCTCATTCACACCATATGCTGCCGCTGAACGCTGCTGTCCTTTAACAGCAGTTCTTTACCAAGACTTCTGCCAGGTAGATCTTCAAAGTTGTTATACTTCCATGAAACCTCTTTTCTTATGTTCTCTGTGTGTTTGCTTTAATGGTGATAAAATGCACATGATGTAAATTTTACCATTGTAAAGCATTTTAAAATTTGCTATTCAGGGCATGTGCATTCATATTGTGGTATAACCATCACCACCATCCATCTCCAGAATGTTTTCATCTTCCCAAACTGAAAGTCCATAGTCATTAAATAATTCCACATTCCCTCCCTACTCCCATACCCTGAATGTGACCACCCCAAAGACCATAGAATCATACAGAATGTGTCCTTTAGTAGTTGACTTATTTAACTAAGAACAATGTCCTCAAATTTCATCTATATTGTTGAATGTGTAAGGTTGAATAACATATTGTGTGTATATACCGCATTCCCTTTATCCATTTATCAATTGATAGACACTAGTTTCTACTTTTTGTCTGTTCCTTATGTTTTGAGCATTCATCTGTGGGGATTGTATTGATCATATGAATTCAAAATTACAGACTCTTCAAAAAGATAATTTTTGGATAGAATTATTCTCTTTTCTTTCTTTCTTTTTTTTTTTAAGGTTTTATTGGAGAATTGGGGGAGTGGAGCAGCATTGGGGAATCCGGGAAGGGAAACAAACAAGTTGCTATCATTTTTGTTCTTCAGTCTAGTTGTGGAGGACATCGCTTCACTGGCCCATGTTGGTATTGTGATCATTGCACTCTTCCCGAGGGAGGCGGATGGGTCACCGGCCACTGGATGGCTGCTCACTGCAGCTCTTGGCAGCTCACGCCAGCTGCCAACAACTCACAGTAGCTCTAGGCAGCCCACTGCAGCAGGGGCTGCAGCCTACACCAGTGTAGGCGATTCATGGCAGCCCAGGTCCAGGTCAAGCTGTCGTTCATCCTCTTAGCTGTAGAAGGCACAGCGTCATTGGCCCTAATGGGGGTTCCAAACTGGGTCCTGCTGCTCAGAGCTGGCGTCCCAAGCCAACCCTTAACCAATGCGCCACTCAGCCAGCCCTATTCTCTTTTCTTTTATGGAGAGTTCATCATTACAATGTTCTATTTGAGAACAATCATATTAACATAAAAATAAAATAATCACATTATTAACAATAAAAACAATGAAGAACACCAGTTTAATGTCAGTTGATATGTCAAGCTGTTTTGAGGAATTCTCTCATCGAAACCTTATAAAAATCACATGAGATGAATATTAATGATCATGGATGCCAATATGAGGAAAGAGAATTGTGGAATAGTTAGGTTAGATGTTCAAGGTGATACAGCTATAGTGAATAGGAGAGTGACAACATAAATTGTTTAAGCTCCTTTTCAGATCAGTAAAGCATGATAAAATGATATGACCAGAAGTTTACACATATGAGAAAATAGATGTTAGTAATTTCAAGGAAATGACAGGAAAGTCTACAATATGAAAAACAATGAAGAGGGCTTTATGTCCACCCAAGACACAAACAGTTTCTCTGACTTCAACAAGTCACCTGATCTTTCAAGGCCTCTATTTCTCTTATGAAAAGATAATTACATTGAGCCATGTCATTTTCAAAGTTCATTTCAGATCTAAAATTTTATGCCATATTTTAATACTTTTCTAGCTATTTCCTGCTTACGTTTATGTTAAATGTCTTTTAATTTCTTATACAAGATTCATAGGATCCAGCAAGAAGGCCTCAATGAGAAGTAGTTTAAGAGGAATTTGATGAATTGGTGCATGATTCTTAATGATCACATTTATTCATGGACAATTTAGCAGTCTACTGTATAGCTCTGTATTTAGGAAATAGTAGCATTACACATTTAAGTCCCTCAAATTAAAGATGTGCAAATAAATATAATAATTTATACCAGGATATGAGGTATGTTCTATTTTTTCTAGTTACCACATAGGTGACCCTCAAAAGTGCCATTGGTTCTCTTATACAAATGGCATACCATCTGCTCCAACCTAGAAACACTCTTTCATGTCTGAAATCCTACCAGGCAGAAAAAGCCATACCTTTGAAAACTAAAACTCTCTTATTCAGCCCCAACATGAATGGAATACAAATCAGAAAATGAGGAAGTTAAAACTATATATATCTGTCAGCTTATCACTGATTAAAGCCATGGATTTGTCTGGAATTTTCTGATGTGAATAATTTTGGCTAAAGAATACACCATCCACCAAAGCTATTTGTTTGCTTATTTCATATGCAGTTTACAAGAAAAAGGAAGGAATTAAACAAATATCAATGACAATAAAGTCAACAATTTCAAAGGGAAAAGCAACTGCAAATAGGTTTGAAAAGCACTAGCAGAGAATTTCAAGGTGCTAGAACCTCCCTATCTCTTTCTCTGTTTCCAAGGATGTTCCTTCCAACTTTCTACAACTAAATCACATGTAATCCCCCAGGGATTTATGAACACTAATGACAAAGATAATTTCTATTTTTAGAGGGGATTTGAATTTTTCAGATAGGCAGACAGACAGAAATATAAATAATGGAGGAAAAAAATAGTCTATTCTGTTATAGTTCCTTCTTGGTACTCAGTCACGCACTTGTGACTGAACTTGGGCAAGCCAAAAGTTTCCTCAGCAGTAGATGAAACACTAGTTGCTCAGCCCACTTCAGATGTTGCTTTAAGTCTTAACTGATGTTATGTATATGAACAATTTGGAGCACTTGAACTCTTGGTTTCTTTAGAAATTGTGTAAATCCCATTTATTTAATAGCACTCATCCAATGGTAAAAAATGATAAAATACTTTATTAACATAACAGAGGAATTTTGAACTAGGAGGAAATAATGTGATGTTACCTTCAGTTCCTTATCTAGAAGATTGTCTTTAAAATGATATTTAAAGTAGAGTGCCTCAGGGATATGTTCACCCTCCAGTCTGAACATTCAGGTAGAGAGCAGAGACCATCTGCAACATCCCACCCAGCCACTGGGAGACAATCATTGAATTATATAAGCTGATGGTTCTGAAAATTTCTTCATCATAAATCTTTTTCCATTATTATTTACTATTATCCTTAGGAAAAAATTAATGGCATCTAATGTTCAAATGTTTACTTCTTCCTGGGAAATACAATTCACCTGAATTATTGCTGAACTTACCTTGAATAGGACAACATTAAGAAAAATCACCAGTGAAATTAGCATTAAAAGTGTAAACATTTATACAGACATTACCATCTTATAATAGTAAAACCAGCATAGATGTTACCTGAAAAGACATTACACATAATGTATAATAATTTTTATTTCCAAATCGTTTTTCATGTGAATTGTGCATGCTGTGTATATTTTGTAAAACTTTAACATTATTTATTTTAAGTAATGCTTCATTCATATATGTCTAGTCATACAATGTCTCAAATAATTATTTTAGTTAGTAATATGATTCAGGACTTAGAAATGTAAGAAAGAAATTCTTAACATCATTATAGAAGTTCACCCCTCTATAGCACTTAAAACAACCAGTCAAAACTTTGAAAGCAAAATTTAAAAGCCTCTTGACCTTACATTTGGTGATACCATTTTACTTGTCAATGTAAGCTACATTTAGAAATTTAATTGACAAATACTGCATTATTTCTCCTGATGATCAAAAAGCAGAAAAAAACAAATCACCTGTAATCTTATGTAGAAATAAATACAAATACTTTTGTGGGTGTAGCAAGCATTCTAGGAGTTTTTCTACAATTTTTATCACACAGACAGTAGTTTAGTAGTTATCAGACGGTAACAGGGGAGGGGGTGGTAGATGAGGGTAAAAGGAATCAAATATATGGAATGGAAGGAGAACTGACTCTGGGTGGTGAACACACAACATGATATATAGATGATATATTACAGAATTGTACACTTGAAACCTATGTAACTTTACTAACAATTGTCAATAAACTTTAATTAAACAAATTATTTATTAAACCCATCTCTTAAAAATTAATTTACTTTTGTTGAAATATAATTAACATAAAACATTGTATTAGTTTCATGAGTACAACATAATGATTCAATATATGTATACATTGCAAAATTATCACCCTGGTAATTCTAGTTAGCATCCATCACTGCACTTAGTTCCCCCTTTTTATTATTTTTTTTAAGATTTTATTGGGGAATTGGGGGAGGAGAGCAGCATTAGGGAATCAGGGAAGGGGAACAGACAAGTTGCTGTCCTTTTGTTCTTTAGTCTAGTTGTGGAGGACATCGCTTCACTGACCCATGTTGGTATTATCATTGCGCTCTTCTCGGGTGAGGCAGTCGTTCACCAGCCATCGGACGGCTATTCACAGCAGCTCACAGTGGCTCACAGCAACTCAAGAAAACTCACCCCCGCTGCCAGCCAGCCCCACTGCAGCCTACGCCATCGCTGGCGGCTCACGGCAGCCCAGCTCCAGGTTGAGCTGTTGTTCAGCATCTTAGCTGTGGAGGGCAGTGTTACTGGCCCTCATATGTGGGATCTGAACCGGGGCCCTCTGGCGTCCCAAGCCAGCTCTTAACCAACGTGCCACTCAGCCGGCCCTAAAATCTATTTTCTTAGCAGCTTTCAAATATACAATACAGTGTTAACTATAGTCACCATGCTGTGCATTACATCTTCAGGACCTATTTACTTTATAACTAGAAGTTTGTCCCTTTTCACCATCTTCACCCATTTTGCCCACCTCCTTTCCTTCTCCCACCTCTGACAACCACCAATCTGTTGTTTATTGTAGTTATGAGTTTAGGCTTTTGTTTTTAGATTCTATAAATAAAAAGAATCATAAGTTATATGTCTTTTTCTATCTGACTTATTTTACTTAAATTAACACCCTTAGGGGCCATGCATGTAGTAAATTGCAGGTTGTCTTTCAATGGTTGAATATTCCACTGTGTGTGTGTGTGTGTGTGTGTGTGTGTGTGTGTGTGTGTGTGTGTACACATACCACAACTTCATTATCTATTCATCGATCATTGGGCATTTTGGTTGTTTCCATAAGTTTACTATCGAAAATCATGCTGTAATTAACATGGGGTTCAGATAACTTATCAAAATAGTGATTTTTTTTTCCTTTGAATAAATGCTGAGAAGTGAAATTGCTGGATCGTCTGATACTTCTCTTTTTAACTTTTTACGTATTCTCCATACTGTTTTCAACAGTGACTGCACCCATTTACATTTCTACCAACAGTACATGGGGTTCCTTTTTCTCCACATCCTCACCAGCTTTGCCAGGTAGTTTTATTGGTTAAATTTTTTTTTTCTTTCAGCATTTTGAATTTATCATGCCACTCCCTTCTGCCCTGCAAAGTTTCTGCTGAAAAAAAAAAATCTGCTGGTCTCATGGGGATTTCCTCATATGTAACAAATTGTTTTTCTTTTGCTGCTTTTAAGATTCTCTCCTTGTCTTTAACGTTTGACAATTTAATTATAATCTGTCTTGGTTGTGTGTCTCTTTGTGTTCATCTTATTTGAAACTCTTAAGAATTCCTGGATCCTTGAATGTCTGTTTCCTTCCCCATTATAGGGAAGATGTCAACCATGTGTTCTTAAAAACAGTTTTACGCCACTTTCTTTTTCCCTTCACCATATGGGACACCTATTATGTGAATATTCATCCAGAGTTTTGAGATATTTATATTTCACTTTGAAGATTGAAGCAGTTCTAATTTTCTTAAACAGGGTGTAAAATATATCCCTTCTCACTTTCTCACCAGTACCAGGGAACCATGTCCCCTGCCAGTGATATATCCAACAGTGAGATCCTGATTTGTATTTCCTATATCAAAGCAACTGTCTTTACTTTAAAATAACATGGAGAAGGTGGAAGCTCATGCTGGTAAACATTGAAATTCCATCGCATGCTATAGCCAATCCTAGAATCCTTCACTGTTTGTCTAACTGGATCTTCCTTATCATTCAAATCTCATCTCATTTTTTCTTATCTCAGAGGGCTTTCCCTATTTATTGCCCAGTAGAAAGTGGGTTCTTTGTTACTGTGTCTCAGAGCACTCTGTTATTTTCCTTTCTAGTACTTATATACCCTCATTTGTCTGAATATACTGTTGTGCTTTTTTTTGTTGTTTTTTTCTCTCCTCAATTAAACTTTAACTTCTATGAAGGAAATCCCACAGCTCTTGTCTCATGTTCGTACTTGAAACTAGTTATTGGTTACATGGAGTTAACGTGGATCTAATGCCCATAGGGAAAACATACAGACTAGATGCCTCAATTCACTATAGTATAACAACAGACACTGACTCTTAAAGATGAGAATTTTCTATAAATTAAATAATATTTCTCTTAACAGAATGGAGCACACTCCTAAAATTGTATTCAGAAAATGTGACAAGATTTTAAAAGTTTAATAAATTAATGACATAAAATATGAGAAAATAAATGCTTTAATAATCTGCGTAAGATATGAGATTGCATCCGGAAGAGCAATCGTTCTCCCTCTGATCTAACTTAGAAGATGAGAACTGGACTAGGGACTGGGGAGGAGAGTAACCCTGTAGCTGATGTGGATGTAAGAATCACTGTGGTAAATAAAAAAACATAATAAATAATAATTGAAAAAAATCAATTAACACAGCATAAAGTACCTCTTTATGAATTTTTAAAAAGTTCTAAGATTCAAATTTGGTACTATATCACCAAATTAAGTTTATACACTAAAGCTAAAGAATGACTTTACTTGAATGTCATGTTCTAGTTTAAGCAAAGTCATGCAATTCTGGATTTAAGTTATTTGCTCTATGATTCTAATATTGTCAAAGCAAATGGATATATTATAATAAAATGAATATGGTCTTGGTATTATGATGTGGAAAAATGAGTAATGCATTTTTCTTGATAGCATTATCCATTTTCCTTTTTAGCACCTTAGAGTTTGCTTAGCTTTTGCATCCTGCTATCAGAATGGAAAAGAGTGGCGATTCTTTTTAGTAGACAATGTGTATTTGCAGCTCTATGTCTCTCTATTTTAGCTGGTGATAGAATTCACTTTTCAGCACTTTGAATATGTCTTTAAGCTCTTAGAGTAATCCACTGTATTTTGACTTCTATGGTTTCTGATGAGCAAACAGCTAGCAATTTTACTGAGAATCTCTTGCATGTGATAATTCATTTGTTTCAAGATTTCTTATCTTTAGCTTTATGCACTTTGTCTTTTAAAAGTTTGATTATGATGTGACTAGGTATGGTTAAGCTTATGTGTCACCTTTATTGGGCCATGGGTGCCCAGATATTTGATCAAACATTGTTCTTGGTGTGTCTGTGAAGATATTTTTGGATGAGATTAACATTTGAATGACTAGATTGAGTAAAACAGATTGCCCTCTCTAATGTGGGTGGCCCTCATCCAACCAAGAACCCAAAAGGAAAAAAAAATGCTTGCTTGAGTAGTGGGGAACTTCTGCCTGAGGTACTGAGCTGGGACATGCGTCTTCTCCTGCACTTGGACTAGAACTATACCAGGTTCCTAGCTTGCTGACTGTACATATTGGAACTTCTCAGCTTCTATGATTATGTGAGACAATTCATATATCTATATCTATATCATCTATCTATCTATCCATCTATCTATGGATGGATGGATAGATAGATAGATAGATAGATAGATAGATGGATAGGTAGATAGATAGATAGATGAGATGTAGATATAAATATAGATTTGTATACCTGTCCTCAAAATTTATGCACTGAATTCTAACACCTAAGATGGTGATACGAGGATGGAATTAGGAGGTGGTGCCTTTGGGAGGTGATTCGATCATGAGGGAAAAACCCTCATGAATGGAATTAATATACTTATAGAAGAGGCTCTGGAAAGATCCCTCATATTCTTCCACCTTGTGAGGACACATAGGAGGTGCCATCTATGAACCATGAAGTGGGCTCTCACCAGCCATTCACTAAAGCTGCTGGCACCATGAGCCGCCAGAACTGTGAGAAATAAATTTTAGTTGTCTATAAGCTATCCTGTCCATGATATTTTGTTATAGTCCAGTCTAAATGGACTAAGACCAAAAATTGGTACCTGGAAGTGGAGTGCTGCTGTAACAAACACCTAAGAGTATGGATGCGGCTTTGAAATTGAGTAGTGGGTAGAGGTTAAAAGAGTTTAACGGTGCATGCTAGAAAGAGCCTACTTGTCATGAATTGACCTTTAAAGACAATTCTGGTGAAGGCCCAGAAGAACAGAGTTCTAAAGAGAGCCACAATTTTCTAAGAGAATATTTAAGTAGCCAAGACCAGAATGTTGGTAGAAATAAGGATAATAAAGGCTATGCTGATAAGTTCTCAGACAGAAATGAGGGACATGTTCTTGGCATTTGGAGGAAAGGCCATCCTTGTTATAAAGTGACAAAGAACTTGGGTGAATTGTGTTTGTATCCTAGTGTTTTGAGGAAGGTAAAACTTGCAAGCAAAGAAATTGAATATTTGGCAAAGGAACTATCTAAAAGTGTTGAAGTGTTGTTTGGCTTCTCTTGAATGTCTAAGTAAAATGTAAGAAGAGAGAAATAACTTAAAGGTAGAATTTAAAAATGTGAAAAACATTTCACCTATCCATATTGAGAGAAATGAGAAAGCTTGTTCAGGAGAGAACACAAAGCTTCTTAGGAGCAGAATAATTTCAAAAGAGGAAGCAAAGCTGCTCAGCACTCCCCAAATTCCGATGCCATGCCCCTCGGCTTCCGCAGGTTCAGTTCCAGGGGACCTGTTTCAGTGTTTTGCTGCATTTAGAAAAGCATGGGGGAGGGGTATGGCTACCTTCACCTGGATTTTAAAAGATGGGACCTCTTGGAGTTAGGGGTGCATAACCCAGGCAGAAGGTTGCTGCAGTGCAGGACCACCATGCAGGGATTTCCTACTAGTGCAATGCCAATGATACAGTGGGAGAATGTACTTTTCATGCAGGAAAAAATATGAATTTTGGAGGCCAGGGGTGGAATGCTTTTGTCTAAATGTTTGTGTCTCCCTAAAAGTTATATACTGAAATCCTAACCCACAATGTGATGGTATTAGGAGGTGGGACCTTTGGAAGGTGATTAGGTCATGAGGGCAGAGCCCCTGTGAACAGGATTAATGCCTTTATAAGGCAGGCTCTGGAGAGATCCTTTGTAATCTTCCACCAGGTGAGGACACAGTGAGAGGTCACAGTTTATGAACCAGGAAGTGAGCCCTCACTAGCCACCACACCGAATTTGCCAGCATTGTGATTTTGGACATTCCAGCCTCCAGATCTATGAGAGATAAATTTTTGTTGTTTATAAGCCACTCAGTCTGTCTGGTTTTTTTAAAGCAGCCCAGGTGGATGAAAGCATGTGCGTGCATGCATGTGCGCGTGCACGCGCGCGCGCACGCACACACACACACACACACACACACACACACACACACCCTACTGCTTCCATTTTCCTGGAGAATCCTGACGAACACAGACCTCTTTGAATTCATCCTACATAGAATTTGTTGAAGTTCTTGAATATGTAGACTCGTACTTTTTATCAAAATTAGGTTTTTCTCCCATTATGCATATTATTAATAAGTTTGATGGTATCCCACAGGCCTCTGTTCATTTATCCTTATTTTTTTCTTTCTTTCCCTCAGGCTGGATAATCTCAATTGACCTCTTCTCAAGTTTGCTAATTCTTCTGCCTCCTTATCTGTGGGTTAGCCCCTCTAGTGAATTTTTCATTTCAGTTAAATTTTTCAACTATAGAATTGTCATTTGATTTTAAAAAATAATTTCTAGCTCTTTATCTGTATTCTCTATTTGATGACATAGCATTTTTTATATTTCTTCAGTTCCTTAGACATGGTTTCTTTTAGTTCTTTGAATATATTTAAAACAATGTTTAAAGTCTTTGTCTAGTAACTCCACTATCTGGGCTTCTTCTTTTTATTGAGCTTTTTTTCTTGGGTATGGGCCATACTCTTTTACTTATTTATATGTCCTATATTTTGTCATTGTAATTATTGGAAACTGGATATTTTAAACAATATTTCTTAACATATCTGGAAAGCAGGTCCCCCTCCCTCTTTTGTAGTTTCTGTAGTTTGTTTAGTGACTTTTCTTAACCAAGTCTGTAAACTCTGTATTCTTTGTCATGCGTGGCCACTGAAGTTTCTGCTTGGTTAGCTTAATGATCAGCTAAAGATTGTACAGAGATTTCCTTGAAAATGTGGAATAATAAGTCTCCAAGTTTTGCTAAGGGATTCTGTGTGTTTGTTGGGCACAACTTCAATAGTCAGTTAGTTGACAACTCTGCCTTTGACTCCATTTCCTTCCTTGTGCAGAGCGTCAATACAGCCAAAGGTCCGATTCTAGGACGCTTAGGGATTTACTGAACATTACAGAAATCTGGGGATGCACATACCTATGTATATGCGTGGCCTTCTGGATACCCAGAAATATGTAGGACCTTTTCAAAGTGAATCAGTTGCCTCTAATTGTTTTTGACAAAGGCATGGGGAAAAAGCATTTCACACTGGGGGAGCACCATATAAGGTTAAATAAAGACAATCTTGTGAGTTGGGTCTTTCAGGGAACCACTAGGCAGGTTAAATAATGATAATTTTCTAGGAGTGAAGCTTTGATAGAGGTTCAAAATCATTCTGCAGCCCTGGTTACTGCCAGGCTGCTAGTTTTAATGCTGGTTACAAGTTATTAATTTTCAAAGTTACAATGAACTGGATTTGGGGAAAGGGAATAGGAAAAGGGCATGTTGAAATGACACAGAGCTTGCTGTTCTTAGTAAGAACCTAGTTTTTCTTGGATGTTTGTTCCTCTTATTGTTGTAAGCCTTTGGTTGATTTCTAGAATTCTGAAAAAATTAATTGTGATATTTTTGCAAGTTCTCTCTCTCTCAGTAAATTATTTTTGGAGGTACCTAATTGGCCATTTTAATTAAGTATATCCTTTTACTTTTTTATAGGTAAACATCCACCTTAACTTTAATATCAATAGACAGCTATTGTGAGTGTAGAAATTGTCATTGGAAACACAACCTTCTTTCAAAATTCATCTGGGGATTTTGCTTTATTTCCATACATTAAAAATAAAAATTCAATGCTTTCTAAAATATAATTGTTTTCATTCTGATGCATGGCATTCCTCATAGGTTACATTGTCTCAGTTCCTGGTTGGCTATATTGATGGTAATCATTATATGGATATTTTCACAGACCTTTGCAGGACCAAAGAAATATTCCCCTCCCCAAAAATGTGTGAACAAATCACCTACATAGAAAACCATAGTATAGAATAAACAACATGTTTCAGCTAAAGAAGTGGGGTAAAGCTTACAAGAAAAAAAAGACTGCTGAAGATGAGTGATGAGCAATGGCAAGCAGAAATCAGGCTGCATTCACAGTCAGAATCTGACAGTATTATAAGAGTAAAGAATAACCAGACTCCAAGAAGAAATCCTACAAACACATAGGACTTTAGGAATTTTTATCATTCTCCCTTTTTAATAAATAAAGAAAATGCAATAACTGTGTTCATTGGTGGAAGTTTTATAGCTCTACTTTGGTTAGGGGGTGCTTCCCCCCCTTTTTTGTTCAAAAAATATGAACTTAGGAAAAGCCAATTTCATGTGCTGTTAATTTAAGTCTCAACAATAAAACCTTACTTCTACTGACGGAAAATGAAATTACCCTCTCTATACACTTTTTATCTGTCAATTAAATGCTGCTTTTTCCACCCCAAAATAAACCCTGCACATTATTTGGCATATATCATCATCTCTCAGCAAAATTAAAAATAGATAGGAAGTCATTTACTGTAATAAGTCTAGCAAATCCTGTCACTTAAAGTAGTTGGCACAATGACCCTGAGAGCCATTGTATCAAGGTTTATACCTCCAATGAGATGATAATTTTTATGGAGATGTGTGGTGCTAGTTCTATGTTTAATGGAGTAAGTAGGAGCAAGATATTTTCTTGGCAAATATATATATATCGCACCTATAGTGTTCTAACCCAGCTTTAGGTGAATTTATGTCACTTGTGCCCCATTGTATTTAGCATTTTTGGCATAAAAGTATCACTAAGCTTAGTGTGTGAAATAGAAAATTTTTTCTGAGATATATAAAAGATAATACTGTATAGGAATGGTTTCTCTCCCATTGAGTTAAACACTGGCAAAATGTTGGCAAAGAACTCTAACTAAGGATGTACATTGGTTCCGTCTTCACTAAATAAATACTCATATAATATTATCTTTGAACTTCTAATGGTCTGGGCTCCTTGTTCTCCCTATATGCTCCATATATAGGGATACATAGGTTAGACTATAGGAACTAACTTTTATATATTATAAAAATTATATATAATTTTCATATATTATTAAAAGTTTTATTTAAAATCATAAATTTATACATATACACATAGACGCATATGTGTGTATGTACATTTAAAATGTAGGTTTTTGAAAAGAGCAATTCAATAGATAACCCCTCCCTAGCCTACTTGGGAGAAAAACGAAAAGTGTCAGACCTATTGTAATTTAAACATAAAAGGATATAAAACTACCATTATGGAGTAGGATACATACAGTCATATGGCAATAACTTCAAAAACTTATAAAAGGTCAACACTTATCTAGAAATACAAACATTAGCAAGATTAACTTCATAAAAATGTTAACGCATAGAGCAGTTACTTTAGAACTGGAAAGTTGATTTAACGTCTGCCATTAAAATAGCTAGAGGCCAATTGGTTTCCCTATAAATTCTATCTAAGCTTTAATGAAGATACAATTCCAACAATATTTAAAATATTCTAGGTGTCTTAAAAAGATGAATATATTGGCAAGTCATTTTATTAGGGCAGTACAATTCTAATCCAAGAATATATCAAAAATAAAATCCTGAAACAAACAAAAGATATATAGAACAATCTTTATTATAAATTATTAGCAAATATAATGCAATGGTATATAAAAAATAATATGTCTCAATGTTATTTATTCCATGAACAGAAGGATAATTCAATATTAGGAAAGTAATCTACAGACAATATATAAGTAAATTTAAGAAGAAAAAAACACAATTAAATAGTATACACTGAAAAATATTTCTATGACATCCATCAGTCATTCCTCATTAAAACAAAAACAATAACAACAGCAAAAACTCCTAAACAAAGAAGAACAGAAGAAAATCATGTTGTTTTTTATAAATCTTTCTTTCTTTTTTTTTTAAGATTTTATTGGGGAATTGGGGGAAGGGGAACAGACAAGTTGCTGTCCTTTTGTTCTTCAGTCTAGTTGTGGAGAACATTGCTTCACTGGCCCATGTTGATATTATCATTGCACTCTTCCCAGGGGAGGCAGATGGGTCGCTGGCCTCTGTACGGCCGCTCACAGTGGCTAAGCAGCTCATGCACACTGCCAGCTGCTCACGCTGGCTGCCGGCCACACATGGTAGCTTATGGCAACACACTGCAGCAGTGGCTGCAGCCTACGCCATCGCTTGGGACGCATGGCAGCCCAGCTCCAGGTTGAGCTGTTGTTCACCATCTTATCTGTAGAGGGCACAGCATCACTGGCCCTCATGTGGGATCCGAACCAGGGCCCTGCTGCTCAGAGCTGGCGTCCCAAGCCAACTCTTAACCAACATGCCACTTGGCCGACCCTATAAATTATTTTTAATCATGTCATATAAAAATTATTTTTAATGGAGGAACTGTGCCATTTTCACTAAATCAGGGATAAAAATGAGAAGTCCTTCATTTAATGATGACATTGACCCATCTTGGTTTTAGCAATTCTAAAATCATTTATTCATTCAACAGGTACTAATTGCATACTTGATATGTACCTAGAACTGAATGTACAGCGATAAACAAGGGATATAACCTTAGTTCTTGTAGAATTATCTCTTCTAGAGGAAGACACAGAAAATAAATAAGAAAGGATACAGGATATGTATTTTTATACATGCCTTGAACATACAATGTAATTCAAGCCTTGAGCCTCAAATAGACAGACAAGGGTATTTTATCCACATCTGATATCCTACCTTTCCTCCATCCCTTATTAATACCAAATTAACTAACGTAGCTTTTTAAGATGAAAAATCAACTTGCCTTTTCATCCCTTTAAGGCATTCCAAACATGAATTTCAGTTACAGGATTTGTTACTCCAGAAATGGCTAAAGTAAATCATGCTGTTTACGATGAAAAATGTAGCATGCACACTGCCATTGCTCTCCCTGCATCGCCTCAGTTCACATTTTTTTTTTCCTCATCAAAATGCAAAATACAGTTTGAAAAGTTAAGCTAGGGCCTAAGTGTTTTATCATCAAGTTTATTTGTATTGTCAGCATTCAGATGCATTAGGCAGTTGACCTGGCCTGAGCAGACATCTTAGTGTTTACGGATTACCCACCGCCTTGGGAGTGGATGGGAATGTGCCAACTTTTCTCTGCTGGGGAAGGTCCATGGATACCCATAGCAGTTTCCCACTCCTGACTAACATGTAGATGATTTGAAATCTTAAGCATAATAACAATGACCCATTAACATTTAGCACATCAGATTAGCAGGTGGTTCTTTCAGCACTCGAATTCACCTACCCTGTTCTAGAGGGAGGGACCATGAATATTCCCATCTCAAATTCAACCCCAAGAATGTTTCCACTTTAACTTTAAATGAGAATTATGAGAGAGAAAATCCAATAGGATACAGTACAATGCAATGTGATATAATAGAGTATAATATAACACAATACAATGCATTTTCCTAGGTTTAAAAAGGTAAAAAAAAATAGCAAGATAACTTTTTTAACCTAACTATTTGTTAGGGCCAGTGAGCTGTGAGAAAAGTATCTTGAGAAGCATCTAAGGAGAATAACAACAGTGATGATGTCTTTGCGAATGACTAAAATAAAAAAAAATTTTTTAAGTGGGGTTTTCTAAGCTCTGGGTGGGCCCTGGACAAACGCTAAAGCAGGCTGCATGTGTTTCGAGACCCCTTTCCTCTGGTTCCCTTCTCTATTGGGATGTTATTCAGTGTCCTCATGATGATGATGACAGCGTGGTAGGGCAGAAGTCCTCTCATTAGGGATGTTCATCAGTTTTTCATAGAAGATAGTTATAGCTAGAAATCTATTTTAAATTGTGTGTGTGTGTGTGTGTGTGTGTGTGTGTGTGTGTGCACATTTGGGGATATTTCTGCTCTTCTAAAAATTTTTTTAGTCTCTAAACTTCATCCAGTCCTTCCAAAGATTCTAATTAGATTTTTATTTTCAAACATATATTACATGACCTTTCAATAAATTAATAAATTACTGATGGCACACATACTTTTGGAGACCAATACATTAATCTTGGTAAGTATAACATTCGCCTCGTGGGATCAGAAAGGCAGACAGTATTAGCAAAAGCCCCACTGGACACCTTAATTCTGCAAGTAATGGACATTATTCTATAGGCTTCATGGAAATGAGAAGTGAAGCAATGGTTAATTTAGAAGGTGGAATCCACTTATGAAAGCATCCACTGTAATAATAAGGGACAATAACAGCAGGTGATGTTTGCTAAGCATATGGCATGTACTAGAAAGTCTGCTAAGCTTTTACAAATACAAACTTCTCTAACATGGAGCCAACTCTGGGCTCTCTGACATCTACTCCTCATTCCCAGTACCTTCCCTTGGTTTATACACTATTCGCTACCACTCATGTGAACTCATTTACATCCAATTGTAAACCTTGTTTTCCTATTAGTAGTGAAATCTTGTCTTTGTTTGGTTTAAGTCTCAGTTATAAGTTTAGTTGACAGAGTACTGCAGAATTAGACAAATTACATCTTATTTGTCAATTAGCACAGTTGAAGTGTGATCGAAACCAGAAAGTGGGTGCTGACATTTGGAACAAGCAAACGGCGAACAAATTTCTGGAGCATGTTGATAGAGGAAGGGCCTGGTAATGACTCAAGTTAGGAGAAGAATTTCTCAGTTGAATTTAATAAATTCTAAGCTTTGTTCTCACAGGATAGGATATCATAAATACACTTAAAATTTCTTAAATAAATATAAAACACCCAAATAAAGCTGTCCTATTTGTGTAGAACTGACCAACAAGAAATGATCTCTGGTAAAGCAGAAGCAATTTTAACAGGAAACACAGAAAGAACTCCAGCTGAGAATGTAGGTTATCCTTGGAGAGACATCTGTCAAGTAAACCATGTGTCCTGGATGACACAAACCTCTTTGCCAATGTACCGAGGGTGCCAAAGAAACATATACACATGACTTGTATTGATTTTTTGTTATTGGTATATATTGAGTATGACAATTTTAATACAGTTTTTTTACTTTCTTAAAACGTGTATACTTTTTTTTGTCGCCCTCTGTAGTATCCACATAATGAACTTCCACTCCAAAATATTTTGAATTGGTGTATAATGCTCGTGAAAATAATAATATAAAAATAATAAAAAACAAGTTAAGATCAATCGGACATGGCAGCTATGTTCTCTATGGACTGCTGCTGTAACGTAAAGCAGACTGGAGGATTTCAAGGAGGAGAAGGGAGAAGGAGGAAGGGCATCCTTGCGACGATGATTAGGACTCCTGCAATGTGTCTCCGGGCTTTCGGGGTACGCGTGTTTGAAGAGGACGCCAAGATTGAGGAGATCAGTCCTCTCACCATCTACTTTCAGCAGACAACTCTAATTTTCTTTTCCTTTTTGATAATAGACAAGGGTTTCTCTTATGATTACATTAAAAAATAAAAGGAAGAAGAAAAACCATATCATAACTACTGCTTTAAAACAATGAATACCACCCTGATTTTCCCATCTATGAATCATTTAGATTGCAAAAGCAACACTTTTAGAGATTTCAATTCATAAGTCTGAGATGGCAGTCTAAGAATCTGTTTTGTTTTGTTCTTTTGTTTAAATAAACTCTTGGGTTGACATTGATGAAGGTAGTCCCAGACTATAGTTTTAAGAAATACTTCTTTGAAAGATCTCTTTTTTTTAGATTACTCGGATGCTTACCTTCCAATATTCTCAGCATACTTATACCCTGGAGGTTCCCTTCATCTCATGCAGAGCTCCTTGTCTTCTCTGGACATACAGGACTTCCTTTTGGTCACTCTAAACTCAACATCTAATCCTGCCTTTTTATCAATATGAGAAATCTGTCTCCTTGAGATTTGTTATTTATGTCACTATGATGTAAAAGAGACTTTCCTTATGAATGTTTTATAATCCTGCATTCCATTAATTGAGACTGGACCAATAACATTTAAAAATGAATATATAATATTTCATAGTGATCATATCCACACATCTACATTGCTGTGATGATTTTGAAAGAATCAACGAGGATCTGTGTTCCCAGTTATACATTTGTATAATGTAAGGCAGTGCTTTTAACATTTTTGTACAGTGTGACAATTTTAACACAAAGTTTTAATGGGAACCTCAATATTTGAAACTGTGTAAATTCCTTAGAGACTTTCCTTTTTGGTTGTTGAGAGGAAAAGAAGAGTTTTTATGGTTGCACTCAAACACCTCACTGGACCCTAAGTTTCTGGGTAAGATAAATTGGATACCATTTCCTTGAATTGTATAGCTTCTGTGTTCTATCTGAAAAATGGGCTTTCCTGGTGTTTTTTTGTTTTGTTTTGTTTTGTCTTTTTACACAGGTTTTCCAAGGACATTCAATAGAGCTATGTATAAATGCCAAGAATTTCTAGCGAGGCTGGAAGAAGTAACAAATGAGCATTTCTCTTTTAGTCAGTGTAAATTATAAGCTAAAATTCTCTCTTGCTGACTCTGCCCACCCTCTTTTGCTTTATTATGTCCACATGTGTGAGTTGGGAGAAACATATAAAGTGGACTGTTCATTAAGAAAAGAAAACCGCAGCCCTTAAATCACGAATTTATGCAATTTTTAACTGTTTTTAACAAGCACAAAATGGTTCACGGGAATTATGCAAGTATAGATCATTTTAATTTGAATCATTGTGGAATCATAAAAGACTCAGTCCTTTAATTTTGTGCCTTCAAGTCAGCTACTTTGATTAAAAAATAATAAAGCATGAGAGCCGTAGGGTCCTCACAGGTTCTCGGCGCTATCGTGGCTCCCTGATCTTCAGTGCTAATTCTCCTCATTAATATTAATAAAAGGCTGATAGGCCATTGCAAAGCATGATACGAAAAGCAGGCAATTAATTGCTTGTAGTATTTTTATGCTTATTTTGCACAATGAAAATAATGCCTCGGGACTGACTATCAGCTAATCAATAATATCAACTGTGTTGAAAATGAGCACCATCGGTTTCTTTTTCATAAATCTCCCTTAAACCTGAGAAACATGAAAATCCAGTGAATGTTCTTGAAATTAACAGGGTAGAATAGAAATTGTTTTATTTTTGTAATCACTCTTCTATTTGAGGAGAGGAATGCCATATATAATTGACCCTTGAACAGTGTGGGGATTACAGGCTCCAACCCCTGTACAGTCGAAAATCTGCATATAACTTTTGACTTCCCCAAACTTAGCTGTCCATGGGTATCCACAGGGGTTTGATAATAGGACACCCAGCAGATATCAATACCCAGGGATGCTCAAGTCCCCTGTGTAACATGGCATAGATTGATGTAAACAGTCAGCCCTCCACATCCCAGGACACCCAGCTATGGATCCAAAACAGTATAGGTATTTACTGAGAAAAATCAAAAGTAGACCTGTGTAGTTCAAACTGGTGTTGTTCACAGATCGCCTCTGTGTGAGTATGTGTATTTGGGCATTTCAGATCGTCCAATCATTTCAATTAGTACATTCTAGGTGATTTTGCCTTTTTGTGAGCGAAATAGACATTGAAATATAAGAGCATACTGTAGATTAGATAAGCCATTTTGCACATTCCATATCAACCTTATAGATTGATTTTATAAATCAACCAGTTTATTGATTTTTAAAAATATTGATGAGCTTTCTTATATTTTAAGGCCAAATTTGTTACTTATGAGTTGTTTTACAAGTTCAATTCAGGTTAAAAAGAACCCTAGATTTAGAGGCTTCCCCTTCTTTCAATAGAGAATACAGAAGAATACTTCTGATTCTGGTGTTCTTTCCTTGTGGAAATTATGCAAACTCTACTAGAATTTTATCATTAAGAAGCCATGTTGCATGTATGGAATAATAAGTTTAATCTGACTTCATCCCTGATGTGGCCATATTCATTTCCTCTTATACTTCCATCAGTGTCAGGACATTGATTCCTTAACAATTGAATAAGGCCAATCATTAGGTGTTTAATAAATCCAATTGCTTATAATTTACATGAAAATACATTATATAAATGATTTTCATGGAAATAATATTTTCTAAGAAGGCAAACTTTAAAAATAATTTATGCATTTTTATAAAATGATCAAAATAACAAATGGGTACAGATAACATAGTCTGTATGAATATCATGGCATTCAAAATAATTCAACCCAAAATTCTGACAAATCAGTAGGTAATGAAATAAAAACTCCAATCCAGCCAAATAATCTTGCCATGAAATTTCTCTTAATCAGTTATATGTGAATGTGGGTAACCACTTCCAAATAAAATAATAGTTATTGAATGAGTAGACTTTCTATGTGGGTTGCAAGCCAAATTGTCAAGTTAAAAAAAAAAAAGCAAAAAAAAACCCCACAGAAGTCCAACATAAGAACTGACAACAGAGTCTGCCAATCCCTTTTCACATGTTAACTTCATTTTTTAACCAAATAACCAAATAAAGTAACAGAGTAGAAAGTAATGTGGTGCACTGAGAAGAACTGTGTGCAAGGTCCTGGGATTGTACCAAATTTCCCTACCATCAAAATGACTTAGATTTACAAAAATGTCCATCTAAAGATTATCATTCACGTCTAAGAAGTTACCATTAGGAGATTCATGGCATTGTAGATTTAGAGTTTTGACTTACTCATTGTGTCTTGGGGATAAATGTTTTTGAATAAGATAGTAGATTAAAATATTTTACAAAAATATAACTTTATTTGCACACTAGGCAATTCATCTCAATGAAAAATGGTAAAATTTATAAAAGTTGTAGAAAGCAATGTTAGTGATGTGACAATTTTGTATTTACTCTGTTTTTATAACCAATGATTTAACACTAATTCTTCATTTATTTATATTTATGCATTTTTCCATAAACATTGAGGTGTTTTAAAGCTAAGTAATTTTAAAAATGAAAAAAAAATGTATACACTTCTAATGTAAAATTTATCTCCAGAAGTAAAAGAAAGCTTTAGAGAAGTTGTTCTTACTATCATTGATAGGTTCATTTGCTGTAAAATTTTAAGATCTAATCTAATTTCTGAGTTTTTTCAGAAACTAAAGTAAAAAGGGAAACACATTTTGATGCATAACTTTCATTTTCTTATAAAATACAATTTGCAAATTAGTCCCCAGAAATAAATTTTTCTCCCAGAAATTGAACTCAGCTAATTGACTAATTTTAGATTACAGTATTCCTCAAACTGAATTTTAGAGGATGTAGAAAACATCTTGCCTTTGTTGTAGGGGAAAAAAATATCACCAAAAGTGATTTTGGAGTCCATACGAGTATATATAAACCTGATATTTTATAAACAGTTGAACTGAGTCTATGAAAAATAAATAATTTTTTCTGGGAACATTCAACTGATTAGCAGCAGCAACTCATTTGGAAATTCCTGGCCT
Organism: Hipposideros armiger; assembly: GCF_001890085.2. Taxonomy (NCBI): domain Eukaryota; kingdom Metazoa; phylum Chordata; class Mammalia; order Chiroptera; family Hipposideridae; genus Hipposideros; species Hipposideros armiger. The sequence goes on from NW_017731386.1 coordinate 1,358,881, forward strand.
CAGACCTTCATTGTATCCCACTTTACCCTTTGGTCTCAAAACAGAAGTATAGCTTAGCCTCCCCTTCTGCCCCTCCCATTCTGACTAAGAAGTCCCCACAGATGCTTTTATCTAAATGTATCCTCTACTAGATTGTGACATAATTGTCCTATTCCTCTGCTAACCAGTCTCAATTAAGTTTTCCACAGAAGCTATTTAATTTTTTTTTTAATTTGAAAGCTTTCCTTTTTCTGTCTTCTTTTAATTGCAGTAAAGCACATTGACTAGACACCTGCTGGCCAACTCACCTGTTCCAGATTTGTATTCTTTCATTGACCACCATCACCACCATGGCCTTATCCAAATAGGTAAAAACCTCTCCTTTGCAAATAAGGGCCGGTATGGATTAAAAGTGCCTCACCTCTGTGGACAAGATGGTAGCATATATATTTATTTTATTTTATTTTAAAACATTCTTTTAGTATTCTCCTTCATGTCTTTTTCTTTTTAAAAATTATTTTATTTTAAAATATTTTTTAATTTTCAATTACCGTTGGCATGCAATATTGCAACACAGTGATTAGATATCTGTATAACACAAAGTTTCACACTGAAAAATCCAGTACCTGACACCACACATAATTATTAAAATACTATTGACTATATTCCCCATAATCTATCATTTACATTCCCATGAGCATTTTGTAGCTATCAATTTGTACCTCTTTATCCCCTCCCCCTCTTAACCCTTCCCCCACCTCTGCCTCCACCACCTGGCAACCATCAAATTGTTTTCTGTATCTATGGACTTGTTTCTCTTTTGATTGTTCATTTATCCTGTTCTCTAGTTTTCACATATAAGTGAAATCAGGTAACATTTGTATTTTTAATCTGTCTGACTTAACTACTCTCAGAACAACACCTTCTAGGTCCACCCAAGTTGTTGCAGATGGTGAGATTTCCTTCTTTTTTGTGGCTGAGTAATATCCTACTATATATATGTACATCTTCTTCTTTATCCATTCATCTATTGATGGACACCCAAGTCGCCTCCATATCTTGGCTATTGTAAATAATGTGGTAATGAATATATGAATGTACATGTCCCTTCAAAGTAATGTTTTGGGTTTCTTTAGACAAATACACAGAAGTGGAATTACTGGTATAAGTATTACTTGTATAAAAATTGCTAGGCAAGCTTTATGTTTTTATTTCCATTTTCATGAAATACCTATTTCCCTTCCTTTACTTTCAGACTGTGTGTGTCTTTTGATCTGAAGTGAGTCTCTTGTAGGCAGCATATGTAAGGGTTTTGTTTTCTTATCCATTCAATCACCCTATGTCTTTTTTTGTTTTTTTAGCTGAGCCATTTTGCCACCTGCTGGCAGCTCAGCTCAGGCCCAGACTCGAGCCGCTATTGCTCAGAGCTCACACTCTTGAGCGGGCTCTTAACCAACTGAGCCACTCTGGCCCTCACCATATGTCTTTTGATTGGAGCATTTAATTCATTTACATTCAAAGTAATTGTTGGTGAATCTGTAGTTATTGACATTTTATTATTCATAGTTTTGATTGTTCTTTTCCATCTTAAAGAAGTGCTTCTAAGATTTCTTGTAATACTGGTTTGGTGGTGAGGAACTCCTTTAGCTTTTTCTTGTCTGGGAAGCTTTATCTGTCCTTTGATTCTATATGATACCTTTGTTGGTTAGAGTAATCTTACTTGTAGGTCCATGCTTTTCATCACATTGAATATTTTGTGTCTATTTCTTCTGGCCTGCAAAGTTTCTGTTGAAAATTCAGCTGACTGTCTTATGGGAGTTTCCTTGTAGGGAACTAATTGCTTTTCCTTTTGCTTTTTTCTTAAGCTGAGCCATCCTGCCGCCTGTTGGCACATCAGCGGCTGCTCAGCTCGAACCGCTGTTGCTCAGAGCTCACACTCTTGCACGAGCTCTTAACCAACTGAGCCACTCGGCCAGCCCTCTCTTTTGCTTTTAAGATTCTCTCTGTGTCTTTAACCTTATGATGTGTCTTGGTGTGGGCCTCTTTGGGTTCATCTTGTTTTAGACTCTCTGGGCTTCTTGAGCTTGTGTGTCTATTTCCTCTACCATGTTAGTGAACTATTCCATCATTATTTCTTCAAATAGGTTTTCAATTACTTGTTCTCATTCTTCTCCTTCTGGTACCCCTATGATGCAAATGTTGGTATACTTGATGTTATCCTAGAAGCCCTTTAAAATATCTTAATATTTTTGGGTTCTTTCTTCTATTTCATGGTCTGTTGGGCGTTTTCTGCTACTTTTTTCCCAAAATTGCTGATTCGATTATCGTTTTCATCTCATTTACTGTTGATTTCCTCTAATGTATTCTTCATTTTAGTTATTGTATCTTCACTTCTGACTATTCTCTTTTAATGTTTTTTATCTTCATTTTTATGTTTTCTCTCTTATTGTTGAAGTTCTCACTGAGATCACTGAGCATTCTATAAGCAGTGTTTTGAACTTTACATTATGTAGATTGCATGTCTCCATTTTGTTTAGTTCTGTTTCTGGAGCTTTGTTCTGGTTTTCTTGGGGTAGGGATCATGTTTCTTTGTCTCCCCATTTTGGCTGCCTTCCTGTGTTGGTTCCTATGTATTAGGTAGGGTTGCTATGTCTCCCAGTCTTAGTAGAGTTGCCTTATGTTGTAGATGTCCTGAACAGCCCAGAGGCACAGTCTCCCTGATCACCTGAGCCAGGTGCTACAGGTGTGTCCCTTGTGTGTCCTCCTATTGTAATTGAACCCTGATTTCTGTTTGCATGTCAATAGAAGGGATTGACCCTCCAGCTGATTGGTTTTTGGACTGGCTGTGACTACCATGGAGAAGCTATTGTGTGGAGGCTAACCTTATGAAACAGGATACATTTTATCAGAGCTCTGGTGCCTTCCTAGTCTGCCTTTTGGTTGTGTCTTTTTGTGTATATAGTTGGGTGGTGCTCTGGTGTGGTTTGAAGCTGTCCTCCTGTTGTGTTAGTTATGCAACCTCTTGGGACAGGCTCTATTCCAGGCCAAGTTCAACCATTGCCAGTACCCTGCCTGGGGCCAATTAGTCTGAGCTACAAAGTGATCTATAGATGTTTGCCACTCATGCTAGGCTTGGAGGTTCCTGGGAGAAGCTAACTGGTGAACAAAGGTTGACTGCTACTAGTGCTGGGCTTAGGGCTGTTTAGCAAGAGGTATGGGGCATACCAAGGCCAGATATTGCTTGTTTGGGGTTTGTGAGCCTTTGAGAGATTTTATGAAAGTCTGCAGCATGACCCTAGACTGACCATTTGTATGGAAAAGACACTGGAAGTTGCTTGGTGAGCCAGCGATTTGGGTGGGGTGGGGTCTCAGGGAACTACCAGGGCGGGGCAAGTGGTGTTATGTTAGCTAGGTTGATAGAGAGTCAGATATGGTTGCCACCTGTGTTTGCACACTGGGTGTGAGGAGGGCTCAAAAAAGGAACTTTGGCTTCTGCTAGCATTTCTGCCTGGGAGAAAGCTGCCACTACTGCCCTTCCCCTGAAGCCAGACAATTCAGTTCCTCCCCATGTGTCCCTGGAGTTTTCAAGCTACTGCTCCAGTGTCAGAGTTTAGAGTGAATGTGTCCTTCAGCAAGTAAGTCCTTTAAGGTATATGCCTGGGACTCCAGCAGCCCTCTTTTTCATTCAACCCCAATCTCCACTGGTTTTCATGTCCAAAAGTTGTGAATACTTCTCTTCCTAGCACTGGAAACTTCAACTGGGGAGTCTGGTGTGGGGCTGGGACCCCTCACTCCTCAGAGAGTACCTCCCCAGCCAACCTACCCCTTCCAATTCTTAACTGCCACTCATGGGTGTGAGGCCAGCTTGTTCATCATCTGTGCCCCTCCTACCAGTCTCAAGGTGGCATCTTCTGTATGTCCTTAGTTATGGGACTTCTGTTCAGTCACACTTCAGGTGATTCTCAATGATGGATGTTCTATAATTTAATTGTAATTTTTATGTGGTTGTGGGAGAAGGCAAGCTCAATGTTTACCTACTGTACCATCTTGACTGGAACTCAGTATCATACCTTTTTAAAAATGCAGGTAAAATGAAAATTTCAGGGTACTCAAATAATATTGGCTGGTCAAAATCTTGCAGTCATCTTTTATTATTTCCCAAATATGATACCAATTGACACCCAGAGAATACCCACATTTCTTTGTTCTTTGCCATGGTGGTTTCATGCTAAATGGATTCATACCCATGGACCACAAGGTGAACACTGCTCACTCAGTCAAGCACATGATGTAGCAGCTGCTTTGATGTAACCGAGCCTCTGCAAGGACCACCAGAGGAACAAGTGTAATTTGGGGAGGCAATGGATACAGGAAAATTGTTCTCTTTTATTAAAAAGTGGTTTTTTTTTGTTTTTATTTTACAAAAGTTAACTCTTTTGTTATCTCCAATGGAAATATCCACTGATATATAGCTTGTTTTAACTTTTTTCTAATATTGAAAATGAGTTTATTTCTCCCTAATGTTTATACAAATTATGACAAGCAATAAACCAAAATTCTAAGCAAGGGGACTTACACCTGCTGATTTGCAAATGTGTCTTCCTCTCCCTCCACACAGATACAGCCCTCCAACACAGGTCCTTGGTGAGCCTCCCTGAGAAACAGCAGACAGTGGCCAATGTCAGTCAATCCCACCTCCCTCACAAAAGGAGACCATGGAATACAATGGTTGTTGTGGTGTTAGATGCCTTACACACACATACACACACACACACACACACACACACACACACACACACACCCTTTCAGAGGAAGTTTTACTTCTCAACTACAGAGATATAACAATTTCACTATGCAGATATTTTCAATGTAACCCCGTTTCTTACTATCTTCTTCTATTCAACAAAATGGAGTGTTGGGGAGGGACATTTTGTGTACTTTGGTTTCCTAACACTTTGTTCATGACAAGTCATTCCAAGGGTATCAAGAGAGTATAAGTGAGTAAATAAAACAGTAGAAAGAACACACAGGGGCAAAACTTTGATACCTTTCCAACTCCACGCCCCACCAGAGGCTAGCCCTATCTAGCCTATGAAATATTCTGTATATAAAGCAAAAGAGAAGTTTTCATTCAATTAGGAATTTAATGAATCACTTTTTGAAAATGTTGTTTTTGCTGGTGGTGCTGTGACCTGTTTAGAGGAATGAAAAAAAATGAGGGGTCATGAATTCAAAAAAAGGCACAAGTGCTTGTCTTTTAGGAAAATGTGCTGTTGCCTTAACTCAGCTTCCTTCAGTGGCATTTGCTTGGAAAGATCTTTGTGCATTTTGCTTATAGTGAGTCCTCCAGCATTAAGGTTTTATTACATAGCTAGCCTTCCCAAGATCGTCAAGCTGATCTTGACATCATTCAGGTGACAACACTACATACTTGACATCCGTAAAAGAAAGGCTAGACGTGACTACACAGTTAACTCATATTCAAGTTTGGCAGTGTCAAGTCTTAAAATGATACAGAGAAAAATATTCTGAATTTCATGTGTCTATCAAAAGTGGTCTGGTCTTGTTTAGGAGAAAAGAGTTATTGCAAAGAAGAAAACATAACATTTCTAAATTTTAAAATACTATATATATATATATATATATATATATATATATATATATATATATATTTTAATTTGACCACAAAGCATAGAATTAGTTTTTAATGAGTCTTAACTTTTTAGAAGTAGTTAGTGAAATATCTTATTTATTCAGAGAATTTCCTAGTTTTAAAATAACATAATACTGTATAATATCATTTTAAGCTTGCTATGAATAAAAGATACCATAATGACAAAATCATCCAGCCCTAAACATACTGTAAGTCACTAATTGTGACTTAATGTGGTCCAAAACCTCCAATACCCTAAAGCTAATTATTTTGTGAATAGTTTTTAATCTAGGAAATCTGTTGATTAATGTCAGCGCTTTGCCGATAAGTTATATAGTGTGTACTTGGGAATAGCTATTACCAAAAATAAAATGTTAAAGCACTACCACCCAATTTCCCACCACAATGAAAAGCACATTTAGTTCATATAGAGAATATTCAATAGCACCCTGGTGCTACATTTATGACCCATGTCACTCTTGGCAAATCTACCGAGTATTCCATCTGTTTGGCAATAGCATCCTTGAGTTAGGACACTACAGTAAAGAACATAAAGCTCCTATGGCTCCATCATTACTGTAGGTCAGCAGGAAAAGTTCTCTGAACTCAGCTCTTAAAATTCAGTGGGGATGGAGTGGAGTGTAAAGGGCCAAAGTCATCTGATTGGCTCTTATTTCTTGGAACAACATGCTGGAGACCTACAATTGCTTTGTAGAAGTCTGAATTACCACCAGCACATTCACATGGAAGCAGGAAGGGCTTCAGTTAGCATATGCATTAAAACATCCTCTTAATGAAACATGCAAATGTATACAAATTAGAGATTGCAATTGGCAATAAGTTTTAAAGAAAGACTGTCACTCATGTTCTGTATCTCAATATGAGGTAGTATTTAAGACGACGTAGGAATGGCAGAGGTATTTCAACTGGGATGATTCAGTTGAAAAGGAAAAATTTGATATATATTTTGGATAACAGAAATGACAAGTATGTATCTGTGAAACCTTCATGTGGTTGTATGTGAGATGAAAGGAATGCATTATTCTAAACGGTTGTTCTTGTGTGAGCCAAGAATGCTGGTGTTGGGGGCAGAGAGGGGGTGATGAGAGAGCTGGTGTCTTTTGTGGACATTAAATGGTTCACACAAGCTCATCCAGAACATTGATTATGATGAGAAGCAAAGGAGTCTTAAAAGTTGCTTTGGAATGATGGTTGGAGGGCCAATTATTTGGGTGCCTTCACCTATTTTGAGATAAAGGGTTAATCTCATCAGTGCTTTAGGGAGATTAACGGGTAAACTGGCTAAAAAGAGAAGGCAGGGCACTATTTCAATGTTATATGAATGAGGCCATATTTGATTTATATCAAAGTGCTGGTGACAAAAATTGAGAAAAGGAAGAGAAATTTTAGAGTAACACTGATTAGCAAATTGTGGAAGGCATATGAAGAGATCCTATTTGTGAATGAAGAAACTGTGAAGTGGGGAAGCCTGCATGGATAAACTTTACTTTTATGGTTCACAGATGAATTTTGGTTTAGAGAGGAATTAAGAAGACGATATAAACATCTCGGTCTTGGAGCATGAAAATTTGGGGTGAATTATTAATTTTTCTGCCTTCAATATCCTTATGTTTAAAGACTATGAAAATAGTCCCTGCACTGAGAAGGAAAACATTTTGTAGATTGTTTTGTTTACTGAATATGTGGGAACATGCTCTCAATTCAAGATTTCACTCTTACTGCAATTTAAGGCAGTATATCTTCAGCATTAAGAAATTTCCCAGTAACAGTAAGATCTGGGCAGTTTGTAAGAGTCCTAATTAAAGCAATTAGGAGATCAGATAGAAGAACTGGCTATGTTCATGAAGATGGAGCAGCAGATTGATGTGTATTATAATAAACATTTTGAATTTGCAGTGCCTGGAGTTATTTAGATGAAAATGTGCTTTATCATATTGAATATAGATTTTAATTCTATAATTGCATTTTTCATTTCCTTGCAATTCTCTCTTATCGTATCCATTCTTGCTCACATCTAATCTTGTTGTGTTTTTAAATTTATCTTTTTCTTTGCTACTTCCAAAAGCAGCAAGAGGTCTGGAATTCTTAACGTGGGATCAATAGCACCCCTAGGGTCCCATTATTAGCCTCAGGGTGCATATGGAATATGTAAAAAATTGTCTGAATGTTCAGTTTTCTGGGTAGAGCTCTCTGAAGATTATCAAATCCCTCTCCAGTGTTTTGCATTGATGCATATTTGTCTGTATACTGACTCACAAAATAAAAATGGGTTTTAACTTTTGTATGGAATGGGCAATGAGGCTTTGCTTTTGCAAATAGGTAAATACTGGCAATAAATTCTACTAAGGCTTTTGTAAGGGGAAACACTAACTCAACTCTTAAAGGTACCCTTTAACATTTCCCATTCTAAATGTATGTCCAGTCCTGCATAGAGAGTTGGTGACTGTTCTCTTGTATAACATTGTTTCTTCTAAACTCCTTTCCTTCTCTCCTGGCTCATTGTGAAATTAGATAACTGAGGCAGAAGTAAAGAAGCTCCTTGTAAAAAATGACTATTGCTTGCATGGAAATGGTATGAGCTTGTCCTTCTGAGTGATTCCTGCACAGGATTCCAACACATACGTTTGAGCATCCCTAGAAAATAAACTCCGTGAGGGCAGGCGAGTTTGCATGCTTTTGTTCACTACTGTATTCTGAGCACAGGATAGTGCTTGACACATAGTATGTGTTCAGAATATATGTCAAAGGAATGAATTAACATCTTTGTATTTGAGGCCCTCTGCTCTGACAAAAGCAGTTTCTTTAAGATGGATTTCCTTCTTTTATTAACGTTGTGTCTCCATGTATGCCCTCCCTCCTCCTCGACATCCTGTTCCACCAGACACTCCCATTATCTCCGGGAGCTTTTATCTTTTCCTCTTTGCCAACTTCTTAACATAAGCATTTACATGTCCTCAGGTCTCACACTAAACAATACAGAAAAATGGAACCTCTCTTGACCCACACATTTCCCCTTAAAACTATTTTTCATCTCCCTTTTAAAGACAAAAGGCCTTTAAGTTGAGTTGTCAAAAATGTCCTCTCCACTTGCTAGTCTCCAATTTACCTATTCCATCGAAATTTTATTGTGTTCTCATTCTACTAATACATCTTTTCTTTCCAGGATCACCAGGTACCTCCTTGCTGCTAAATCTTATGGGCAATGATTTCGGTTCTAAAATTCCTTGATTTCTGGGTAGCCTGCAGCACTGTTGACCCGCTCCTCTTTTTGCAAATACTTTCTCCTTTAGCTCTGGGACATGTCTGATTTCTCTCTTACGGTAGGAGCACTGATCCTTCCTCATCTCATTTGTAAGTTCCTCTTCCTCCGTTTATTCTGAAAATGGTTGTATTCTTTAAGGTCAAGCCCGGAATCCACCTTTCTTCTCACTTTGCACACTTTCCTTTGTCCTTTCAGCAATGGCTAAGACTGGGCCAGATTAAACTCATCCTCCATCTCTACAAATCTGCCCTTCCTCTTATGTTTCTTGTTTCAGTAAATACAACAATAATTCAGTAAATACTATAACGCCCCTAACTTCCTTGTTACTATCTTCCTTGTCTCACAGCTCCTCTGGTTTTTTGTGTGGATTGCTGCAAGAGGCTCTCAATTTGGGCCCAATAGTTCCAGTTTTGCCTCACTTCCATTCTCTTATTTACATAGAAGTTGAGTGAGTTTTTTCTCTAAAATGCAAATGTGGTCCTATTGCTTCTAAGATTAAAAGCCTATAATGTCTCAGTATTAAGTATAGACTAATCGTGATGTATTAAACCATCCCTGATGTGGTTCTTCCTTACTTCTCCAGCCTCATCTTTTACTCCAATCACTTTGAAGCAGATAGTTTATCTGTAGTGATATTTTATGGTACACTATCTCATCTCTCCACCAACTCGGTACATTTCACAAGATTATAACTTGTACTGGGCCACTACCTAATTTTCCCCTTTCTCTTTGACTGAATAGTTCCTTTTCATATTTTATACTGCTGCACCTTCAACTTTATTTTCTCTGGGAAGCCTGTCAAGTACAAATATATATATATATATATATATATATATACACACACATATATATATGTATATATATATGATATCATATCATATATATATATATATATATATTGGGTTGTTAGAAAAGTCATGACATATTTTTTCTGTGGTCTTTGTTGCAAAAATGCTTCATGACTTTTTCAAGCACCCAATATATAATATATATAGCGATATATATTATATACAACATATAGAGGGTGCCAAAAATCTATACACATTTTAAGAAATGAAAATGCTATATTAAAATTATGCTGATGGTAAGCACTTTGAGTACCTCTTATAATTGCAGAAGTGAAATGTGACTTGTATTTATCTTATTGGAATAGAGTTCTGACCATTAAGTTCGTGAACTCATCCTAGAAAAAGTGCTACATACCTCATTGCTAAATATCACTATGGTCACCTTCGAAGTACTCCCCTTGGAAAGTTATGCACCGATTCCAGTGCTTAGTCCACCTTTCAAAGCAATTTTGGAATTTTTTTTCTGGAATGGCCATCAGAGCTGTCATCTTATTACCCTTGATGTCCTGAATGTCATCAAAATGTCTTCTTTTCAGTATTTCCTTTATCTTCAGGCAAAGAAAGAAGTCATTGGGGGCCAGGTCAGGTGATTAGGGAGTGTGTTCCAATAAAGTTATTTGTTTACTGGCTAAAAACTCCCTCACGGACAGTGCTGTGTGAGCTGGTGCATTATCGTGATGCAAGAGCTATGAATTGTTGGCGAAAAATTCAGGTCGTCCAACTTTTTCATGCAGCCTTTTCAGCACTTCCAAATAGTAAACTTGATTAACCATTTGTCCAATTGGTACACATTCATAATGAATAATCCCTCTCATATCAAAAAAGGTTAGCGACATCATTGCATCAAGTTTGCAAACTTGGTTGTTAGACCTTTTTGTATATTTATTACAATTTTAATACTCTTCTTAAATGTGTATACATTTCTTTTGGCACCCTCTGTATATGTAGGATTTCTATGTGCTCTGAGAGAAGTAAACAGTTCTCCCATCACTTACACCCAGGTATTTAGAAATCATCACCTTACATAGTAATTACATGTGTACTTCTCAACATTCCCTAACAGAGTCCAAATTCAATTTGAACAGCATCTACTTTATCTTGTTTCTCTCTGTATTTACAGCACCTAGTACAATGCCCAGAATATAATGAAAACTCAGTAAATTTCACTGAAAGAATGAGTAAATGGAATCATGTTGTTTTTCTTATTGTTGCTGTTGTTGAATGTATAATACTTAATGTGAATTTGATTATCCTTCAATTCTCATTCTGACTTCCCGAATGACATGAGATCTGAAGAAATTTCACTCATTAGGAAATAAGTTATGTTGTTATCATGCCCTCCCACCCCATAATTCCCATAATTCTTCTGGGTATTATATCATCACAAAGAAGAGTATTTAATCAAATACCCTCTGCACATGAGACACAGCTAGTCAATATGTGGTAAACATTCATTTCAATATAAAGTGGGGACACTGTGTTTCAGGGAAATGCACTGATCTCCCATGGCAGAGTTAGCCTTTTCTGGTGAGAAGAATCTTTTAAATAAAGCTACTTGAGTGTTTGAAGGTGTCAACACTTTGATGTTTCAAAGCCTCAATTATTCAGGTACCACAGAGCTGTGCATTGTACCTCTGCCAATGTCACATTTAAAAAGCTCAGATGGCTAAGATGCCATGTTCTGTTCAAGGCTTCTGATATTTGAAATTAAGAGAGGAGCCTTTTCATTTCCGCAATCCTCAGGCTCGCCCAGTCTTCCTGCTGTTTCTCTGAAAACTGAGCATTCATTAAATGCTTGCTTTCAATTTGAGTACATTGTTAATGGAGTGGACAGCCTCTGAGGTTGAAAGTTCAATTTATACTCTAGGGCAGGGGGAAAGTTTTGATATCTCTGATTGAGATTGGTTATTGAATCAAGGCCTGGTTTGGAGCCACAGATGTATCAGACAAATTATCCTAGAGTACTGAATAAAATGCTTTTATCTTATGCAGCATCTGTCCAAGCTACAACTGTATTACAGCATATGGCATTCAAAAAATATGCTGTCCTCCTCCCAGATGGCATTGAGAAACTTTCTTCAAGAACTCAAGTATAAACACTGCAATTTTCTACCAATGTTATAAAATACTGCTTTATACCATTCCAGTAATGTAAAGCTTCAGGTCCACTGGCTCTGAAGTCACAACCGTAAACCCCAGGGCTACACCACCTTTTGTCAAAGTTACATTTCAATGCCTAGTGCAATCGGCTTCAGAGGTAGACTTTCTCAGCCTCGAAAAACGTGTCATTTGCCTTGGCTTGAAATAGCCTGGAAATGAGATTTGGAATCAATAATCCTTTTGGTAAAAATTAATTTTAAATATTTGGAAGAAATCATGTATGAAACACATAAGAGGTATCATGGGTAATACTAACAAATGAAGTTATAACCTCTGCTTTTTTCATCCAGTTCATGCAAAATCCAGCTTCTTATAGATACTCCCTCAGTAGGTGATTATTTAATTAAGAGGGGAATAGAAGTCCACATCCAGTACATCAGTCTCAGGTGATTCCTTCTAAAGCACCATTTTCAAAACTGATGAAATGCAGCATCCAAACTACTTGACCACATTACCATTTCTTTTTTGGTACCACACTGATCTTGTTTCCACTCTCAGGATGTGCTCTCCTACCTTTAGGATTATGCTCATTATAATGCCCAACTTCACAGCAGCCTCTGCCTGTATCACACCTGATCTACCCTTGAAGAGTCTGCTAAACTGACTCTTCTAGGAACAATTTTCTGACTATTCCAACTGAGAATAACCTCTCCTGCCTCACATTTTTATATTACTTACTACCTGCCCCATTTATTTGGCATTAAGGCATTCATTGCCTTGTGACATCTGTTCTATTTTTGGCCGATATTGCTATTGACCTTTTTATGTACATATCTTGTCTCCTTAACTGGATGGAATGCTCCTTGAGGACAAGATCATGAATTGAATCAGATTTTTACACCTAGAAGAAACTTTAGAGCTGAAATAGTCTAACATCTCATTTTATAATTGAGAAGAAAAGAATCTGGTGTAAGTTAAAGAATTGATTAAGGTCAGACCATAATTTACTTAGGAGGGCAGAAACTGAGTTCCTGGCTTGAAAATACGCTGCTCTTTACAGGGTGCTCCACTGTAACTTTCATAACATATTAGAGTTAAAATGAGCATTAGTACTCCAGCCTCCTGAATTTATAGAGTGAGAAACTGAAGCCTGAAGAAGCTCTGAAATTGTTGCCAATGCCATATATTGAGCTAATTCTAGCAGCCCTGGGGCTACAACTCAGATTTCCTGACTGTTAGCATAAAGGTGTGCCCACTGACCTAAACTCCCTTCATCTTTCTGTATCCCACAAAGTTCTGTGTACAGAGTAAATACCTTTTAAGCATCTCTTAAACTTTATACATAAAAAATATACATGTCTCCAGTGCAGAACTCTGGAACCTGATATTTCAATGGAAATGGAGACGTAATAAATGTCAGTGTTTAACTTTGGGCCCCTTCCATTAGTCTTTCTCTGTATGCCACTGTATTGCATCTTAGGATACCCAAGTTGTGTATAAGCTGATAGATTTAGTGATACCTGTATTTGTAGAAAAAATATGCCTCCTGCCTAAGGTTTTCTGGAGTCAAATACTCACCTTTCTTTCTTTTCTTTCTTTCTTACTTTCATTCTTTCTTTCTTTCTTTCTTTCTTTCTTTCTTTCTTTCTTTCTTTCTTTTTTTTTTTTTCAAATTTATTTTCCACAAAACCCTAAGTATATTTAGGATTGAGTTGGAGTTTCAATTTGTCTTCACCAAGTGGTTTCTCCTTAAGTATGAAGAATCGTTGTTTTCTGTATCTCATATGCAGAAAAATCCTAAACAGGAAATATAATCCCTTCCTCAGTGATGTCCATGGAAGGCCCTCAGCTGTCTTTAGCATGTCGATACACGTGGCAGCCAGAACACCTAAGTTTTTCAGGGTTTTCATGGAAGATACTAAATAACATTTGTTGAAGACTTGCAATGTGCTATGAACTTCATCAGTAATGACTTACTTATTCTGCACAGTAATTCTATGAGCTAAGCACTATTATTATTCTCATTTTACAGGTGAGAAATCTGAAGCACTGGCTTTAAAGTAACCTGCCCCAAAGTGCACAGTGAGTTAGTCACTGGTTGTGCTTGGCAACCAAATTCAGGTTCCAGGGCCTGTGATCTCAACCACTGCTTTCTACTGTCTCTCATGAATAGTTCCCAGAGAGCCTATGTGTTCATGTTAGAAAAAGATCAGAGAGATCTACAAGCTTTCATGCCCAGAGGAAAAAACAACTGCTGCAATATAAATATACCCAGAGTGACAAATACAAAGAGCTAGGAGGTGGGTTGGAGGTGGAGGGTTGTGATACAGTGTTTGGGTAAAAATCAGTGTAATTGATGAAAAACAAAACAAAACCTCAGAACATCGGGACACTACACCAGAGCCTGATGTTTACTTTTTTTTTTTTAAGATTTCATTTTTATTGGGGAATTTGGGGATGGGAACAGTGCTGGGGAATTGGGGGAAGGGGAACAGACAAGTTGCTGTCCTTTTGTTCTTCAGTCTAGTTGTGGAAGATGTTGCTTCACTGGCCCAAGTTGGCACCATCATTGCACTCTTCCTGGGTGAGGCAGATCAGTCGCCGGCTTCTGGACGGCTGCTCACTCGGCTGCTGACCACTCATGCTGGCTGCTGGCTACACACGGTAGCCCATGGCAACCCACTGCCACAGGGGCTGCAGCCTATGCTGTAGTTGGCGAATCAAGGCAGCCCAGCTCCAGGTTGAGCTGTTGTTCAGCATCTTAGCTGTAGAGAGCAGCGTCCCTGGACCTCATATGTGGGATCCGAACTGGGGCCCTCCGGCGTCCCAAGCCAGTTCTTAACCATCGCGCCACTCAGCTGGCCCCTGATGTTTACTTTTAATGAGCATGTTCATCCTCCTTATTCGCTTCTCAGTTGACATTTTGTTTCCTGTTCAGTATACCCTGGTGCCGTTTTCACTTGTCTTTTGTGTCCTCTATCATCCTTTAAGTCATTCATTGAAGAGAAATTGAGAATCCCGTTGTGTTCCCATCACTGTACTTGCTACTAGTGATTATGTATGTGAAACAAATAGGAGATAAGTGCTTAAGAAACTCACAAATTTTAAGTCTTATTTATTGGAGACAATTGCATTATGGTATGAAAACTTAAGTGTGATCTTATATTTTAAACTCCATGATTGTAATAGTGAACCAAATGACATCTAGTCTTTTCTCTGATGTTAAGACATACATCATTGGCTGAGGCTCAAAAAATTTTACATTATTTGTAGAATGAGAGAGTTGGACTGGTTTTTCTCTAAGATCGTTTCCCGGTATATACCGGGGGTGCCAAAAAAACTTACACACATGACTTGTATTCAACTGTTATTATCAGTATATATTGAGTATTACACTTTTAATACAGGGTTATTTTTTTCTTTCTTAAAATGTTTATACATTTTTTTTTGCACCTTCTGTACATGCATGCCTTCCAGTTTTGGTTACAGTCTCCTATTTTATTTCCCATCTTCAGTTACGTTACTTATATAGCTATGGTGAATAAAGTTTAAATATTCGTGGTAAGGTATTTGGTATTCCTCAAATAAATTTAGATGAAATGGTCTAGCATTTTATGGCTGAAATTAATCTTTTCTAATTACTTACTTAGGTAAAAAGGTCAGTGTTCTGCTTAACTCTTTCAAATGGTCTTTGCCCAGTCAGTGGAACCTATAATCCTTGGGATAAATTAGTGGAAGTTGAGAGCTTATCTTCCTTAAAGTAAATGCCAGCATTGATGGTTGCCCCATCTGAAGAATATGATGTATCTTGCCTGTTTTTTGTCCCCATTATGTTCATATCTTATCTATTTAATTTTGGCCCCAAATGTCTTATTCCTGGGTTTCTTTATCTTGATTTCTGCTGCTTTTCTCTCTCAAGGTATATTTAAACAGGTTTCTTTGGGGCATTCTTAAGCCTTAGTTATTGCTTTGGCACTGCTCAAAAGAGCTTGAGTAGAAATCTGGTCTTTCATATTTTAATAGTCCTTACTCAAAGGATCTGCTGTTTTTGCCCCATATATTTATTTTGTTTATATGTTTATTATTATTTTTTAAATGAATGACCTTGGATTCTTAGTTTTAACATTATAGGTTTTAATTGTGAGGTCATCTGTGTTAAGTGCTTACCTTCTATTGCTTTGAATTTAGACACATGAACATGACACATTGTTCCCTAGAACCATACAGATGCTTTGATGGCTCAAGTCCTGGTGAAGATCATTTTGTTCAACTGGATTTATTTAGAATGACAGTAAAAGGGATAGTTAAAATAAAATCTCTAGCTCAAAACTGTAAAATAAATCCCCGGGAATCACAATTATTTAGTCTATTTCTGCACAATTCATTAGCTCTAACAGGCAATGAAATCAACACAGCTACTGAAAGATTCCCCAATCAGTCTGTGGCTAGTGAAACAAAATCTTGACTTGCTATTTCCAAAGATAATTTAACACTAAGGTTTGAATCCCTAACCATGAAAATATGGAGAAGTTATAAATGTCTTTTGTCAAATCTCTTGCATTTCAGCTTATTGAATCTATGTTCCTGTGTACTATGATGCTTAATTTGTCTAGACTAGGTACGCTTTACAATGTACCCTAAAAAATAATTTAAATAAAGAATAGAGATATTTGTGATTTATTGCATTGCCTTCAGAAACAAAAATCTTAATTTAAAAAAAATATATTTTAACTATTTTTAGCTGTAATGTTAGATTGCTAAAAAGGCTAGGAGAAAGTGGAGAAATAAAGCAGCTAGCAAGCAAACTAGAGCCACTTTAATTCTCCCGGTTTATTAAAACCTATTCAAGTCTTTGATGGTCTATGAAATCATGGCGTTCTATCAATTATGATCTCAAAAGATTTCTGAAACATTTTTTAAGTGAGAAGTAAGTAAATTATGGGTTTGTCTTTTAAAATGTGTTTTATTATGTCATTACTTCAAATAATGTCAGTAACTCAGTACCAGTTTGAATGGTTATGGAACATTTGTAATTCAAGGGGGTGTGATTATCATTGTATATTCTGGTATAAAAAAAGACTTTAGCCAGATTACTTTTTATCGGCTCATGAATTTAGATGCAGTTCTTTTAGTTCCATAATGCAGCTGTCTAGGGGTAGATATATGCAACTCTCCAGATTGGCTGCCATTGAAAGCTTGTAGTCTGAAACTTGATAGTTCAGGGTGGGGAGAGATTGCTGGCTCTCATGGGGAAAACATTTTGAAACAAATAGCTACTACAATGATAAAAAACAATGAGATTTGGGTTAGCTCTTTTCCCAGGTGATATTTTTGTTCTCCATCTATACATATAATGCAGGAGGGGGAAAAAAAGCTGCCCTCTTTGGTTTCATTTCTAATGCCTGTCTGTATGTGCTAAATGTCAATTTCTCCAATCCAATAACAAAATAAGGCCTCCCTACCACTAAGAATCATTCACTTAACTTCCAAATGCATTCTCTTCATTTAATGTGGCTTTATTAACAGCATTTGCCATGAGCAATTTTCAGCCCATCAGCTGATGAAGAATGATGCATTCTCCTTTCATTAATGCTCACTTAAGAAAATAATTCCTAACCATCCAAGGCTGAATGGGCACACTGTATACTCTTAAAAAAAGATAAGATGTACATGAGTAAGAAAAGACAAAGTCATTCATACAGATTTGGTCCAAACCTCTGAATCATGACAAGGTGCTGGCAGAATGGGGGATCACTCAATAGTTCACACATCCACCTGTATCTGTTTATTAGGAAAAGTTTTCAGGCAGGATGCTCAATAATGGGTGATGTATTATGTATCAATTAGGAATCAGAAGTATGGGAAATTTATGATATTGTAAACTCAGTGTGTGTTAGAAAGAGAAACCATAGTAAGACTATAAGGAAAATTAGACTTTAATAAAAATGTGATATCTGATATGTGGTTTTAAGTTCCTGAATCCTCTATTTAAGGATTATCCTCTAATAGTCTCTATTTGAGACTGTTTTGGCACATTTTCCCCACTCTACCTCCATCTTGTAAAACTTAGTAACCTTGTGTTACAATACTAGATGAAAGACACCCCTAAGTCCTGACTGATGACCGTGGGAATCCAGGATGAACAAGGTCTGCCATTTAACCTAAAGGGCACAGGAATTTGCTGGATAATAGTGGTTGAAAAGTGAAAGAGCAAGCACTAAAGTCAAAGGAGAGAGACTGAGGGCCGGCCGAGTGGCGCGATGGTTAAGAACTGGCTTGGGACGTCAGAGGGCCCCAGTTCGGATCCCATATATGAGGGCCAGTGACACTGCCCTCTACAACTAAGATGCTGAACAACAGCTCAACCTGGAGCTGGGCTGCTGTGAGTCGCCTGCGATGATCGTAGGCTGCAGCCCCTGTGGCAGTGGGTTGCCATGGGCTACCGTATGTAGCCAGCAGCCAGCGTGAGCGGCCAGCAGCTGCAGTGAGCGGCCATCCAGAAGTGGGCGACTGATCTGCCTCGCCCAGGAAGAGCGCGATGATGGTGCCAACTTGGGCCAGTGAAGCAACGTCCTCCACAAGTAGACTGAAGAACAAAATGACAGCAACTTGTCTGTTCCCCTTCTCTCAATTCCCCAATAAAAATCTTAAAAAAAAAAAAAGGAGAGAGTGAATATTGAAAAGGAGATTAAAAAACACAACTTATGAAGAGAGGATCAAGCTCTAATGGGTATAAGGGAGGGAAAACATTCTCCCTTTACCCTCACTTAGGTTCAGTGGGTGAGGCCCATGAATCAAACTGATAAAAGACAGGGTAACAAGAGAGAAAGATTCAGTACACATAGGGGAGTGTCAGAGAGGAGTGAAAGTCCAAAGAGGCAGATAGAGCCAGCAGCTTAAATACTATTTGAACAAAGAGTGGAGAAGGAGGATTGTGTTTCCAGTGGTGGTAGGCGGTAGATAGACTGTGGGGAGGTGACTAGGAGATGTATCATAAAAGGGGTTGTTCAGCAGGGTTTTTCATGCAGATTTGAGCCATCTCATCTTCAGTGATAAAAGTTGTCTCCTAGTCTTTCTCCTTTTCCTGGTTCAGGAGAAGAGTCCACCTTTGTAAGTAGAAATTGCGTTATAATAGGGAGTATATATGCCCTGTTTTTAGGCAATTTTGAGGAGGGGAGAGAGCTTTTCTTGCATCTGCTGTTTCTTAATCGCCTTCAATTCAAAATAATCCTATTTCAAAGTGGAATCTTTTGGAGTGTCATATCCCGGTCTTCTTCATGCCAGAGCATAAATTGTTGTATATAAAATCAAGAGGATAATGCATATTTGGTAGGATAGTGTAGAGTTTTGGAAACAAGCTATATTGATTATGTGTATCTTTGTTAGTTCAATACTCTTTTCACTATCATTAAGTAGGGATTCTGTTCCATGCTATAATATGTTGTCTCATATGAGCCTTGATTCAGGGTCTGTGGAGTTTGTGGTATCAGTCCTTTTTTAAAAGAAAGAAAAACCAATTCACAGAAGAGAAATTATTTTTTGAAGTCTCGCAGGCAGTCAGTGGTAGACATGCTGCTTGAGTCTAAGGGTTGAGTTCTTTCTCTAGGTGTTGGGCCTGCTAGAGGGGGTCATAGAATGTGAGCAGAGAAAACTTCTTGAGGAACTAGCATGCTTGAACAAAAGAAAATGTAACCACGGCAAACTCATTTGGTTAAAATACAAATATAAACTACAAAAGCATGTCATAAATGTGGAAGGCTTAAAAGACAATGTGTCAAAAGAAATAAAAGAGCAAGCCTTTAGTTTACCACATGCTCAGTGGGTGCCAAATGTATAATATGCCTCTAAAAACACACTTTTCAAAAACTATACTGCTATACCTATTAGAATGGTTGAAATCTAGAATACTGACTACACAAATGCTAGCATAGATGTCTACCCAAGGAATTATCATTCATGGCTGGTGGGAGCACAAAATGGTAAGGCTACTTTGGAAGACACTTTGGGTGGTTTTTGGCAAAACTAAACATCTTCTTACTATATGATATGCAATCAAGCTCCTTGCTATTTTACAAAAAGAAGTTGAAAACTTATGTCTACACAAAAACCTGCACATGGATGTTTATAGCACATTTGTTCATAATTGGCAAAACTTGGAAGAAACAAGATGTCACTCCTTCAGTAGGTGAGTGGATAAATAAATTGGTACATCCATATAATGGACTGTTATTCAGCACTAAAACGAAATGGGCTATCAAATCATGAAAAGACGTGGAGGAACCTTAAATGCATATTACTGAGTGAAAGAAGCCATTCTAAAAGACTACATATACACTGCATGATTCTAACTATAGAACATTCTGGAAAAGGCAAAACTATAGAGATAGTGAAATGATCAGTGGTTTCTAGGGGTTAAGTGAGGAGGGGTGACTAGGCAGAGAACAGGATTATTAGGGCAGTGAAAAAACTCAGTATGATACTATAATGATGGATACATTCTATTACACATTTGTCTAAACCCATAAAACTTACAATACCAAGTGTGAACTGAAACATAAACTATGGACTTTGGTGGATTATAATGTGTCAATATAGGCTCATCTTCAGTAAAAGATGTACCATCTGAGGGGGAATGTTGATAATAGAGAAAGCTATGTATGTGTGGAGGCAGGGAGCATATGGGAAATCTCTGTACCTTCCTCTTTATTTTGCTATGAACCTAAAACAGCTCTAAGGAAATCAATTATTTTAAAAAGCATATATTGCTCTCTGGATTTACCCACAAAGCATTATGCTTGATTCTAAGAGAATGGATCATGGAAGGATGGAGAGGTAGTTAAGAACTGACATGGTACCTGCCTCCTGGGGCAAGGTAGTGGTGTAGGAAATGACCAACATGTAGAAACTGTAGTGACACATTTGTGCAGGTGGCATTCAGTGTTATAATAAAACGGCATTGTGAAGCATGGTTCTGGAAAGAGCCCACATTTAGGTTTCTGGTAACTGAGAACAAAATCTAAGCACTAGCTTAGACTCAGGGACTGAGAAGTAGGTGGCCATGTTCCTGCATCCCTTGTCTCCAAGCCTTTAGGAAGGGCAAATAAAAAAGTCTCTAGTCTGCATGATATGAGCAGAACAAGGCAAATCTTATCAGTGGGTGGTAGTTGTGGTAGACATCCAGTTTTTGACACTAACTAGGATGCCTGGTTGTGTAGATGTTATTAAGGCTTATAGACATTTCTATAAATTGTATCAACCCTTGGGGGGAAGCAATGCGACTAATCCAGGGGACATGGGCCTACCACTCATGCAAGTTGACATTTAAAATTAGCCATAATACTACCAATGAATATGCATAAATGAATTTTAAGGGAAACATTAAAGACTCATCATCCAAAAGAAATGGGCTATAATGTATATGTGTGAGAATAAAATGTGCGTTGTTATGCCCTTAAAAAAACTGAGGGAACAACTTGAAAATCCTTTAGTTGTGATCAGTTATGATCCTAGATGTGAAAGTAGGACCGTATTCAGTCTGACTGGGTACATGACAAGAAGCAGAGAAACCACCAAAAAACTGCCTCAAACAAATTGTCTTGGGAACTGGAACAGAGCCACTCTTTAGTTGGGGGCATTAGTGAAAACTGGACGGCCAGGTAATTATGGTGACAAAAAAAACAAGATGAAGAAAGAGAATTTCTGATCTTAGGCTATATTAAGAGAAGTGTAACATCTACAACAAGAGAGGTCGCTGTCTTCTTTTGTTCACACTAGTGAAATCACCTCTTGGTTGTGTTAATTGTAAGGCACTATGTTTATTGCCATTCTCTACAATATCATCAACTATGTTTGTTAGGGTTTGTAGGGCCTATTTTTCATAGCTGTAGAAAATTACCTACTAATCATTGGACACATTTGTTACTCTGTCTCAGAGATTGGAATTAGACACACCATGGTGAATTGGGGTTACCACACATTTGCTTATATTGTGTGATGCCAACGCTATGTATGCATGACTGCAACTTAAGTACACTGCCCTCCATTTTCCTCAAAGTACTGAGAAAATATAAGCATCCCAGAACCAAGGCAAGAGTAATGTCATGGTTTAGTTTTCTCTGATCTGTTAGTGTTTTTAGGGACAGTAGAGAAAAAAGTAATGATTAACTCTAAGATGAAACAGCACGTTTTTAGACTCTATGACATATTGTTGAAAAGAGTCCTTCAAAATGGCCCTGAAATGATCCCACAGGGGTACCTTATAGCTCCTCATATTTTATAAAAATGGTCCTAATAGAAACTAAGGATGTATTATGAATAACGAGGCTGAATTTTAATAAAAAACATGTCTTTACTAATCTAAATGTTCATTCCATCAGACTGAAAAGAATGTTAATCTAAGGGCTATTCTCTTGACACCTAGAAGCCTTGATTTATTCTATTAAGATTCTTCTCACTCTTTCAATGTCCTAAGATCATAGAGAAGCTATGTTGATTTAAAAAAAAATAGGGACTTTTCCTGGATGCAATCTTTATTGAAAATATTTTAATGTATTTATAAAACAGAAGGAAACTTCTCAGTACAATAGAGCATCATATAGTCTACAGTTGTACAATTTAGGCTCTTGACAAGTGAAATATTCTTTTTCTTTTCAATTCAGTAAAACAGTTATTGATTAAGAATCGCATGTGTAATATTTTGCTGGATTCTGAGTAGTATAATTTCAACCTTCAGATAACATCAGCTTTACCTGAGGAAAACAGATACTATAATAGAATTAATTAAATTATCATATAAAACAGTATGAGTAAATATTGTAGGGTATTAGTTGTGCAGAGAAACTACTAACGTAATATTTGTATGGCCCAGGACGATCATGCAAATGAAGACTGGTGTATTATTTATCTAAGTATTTAAAGGTTATAAGCATTCATAACACACTGAAAGGCCAACTTCAAATTTGGGATACTCAGAGCCACCCTGCTCTGCTAGAATGTTGGGATCAGAGAGAGCCCCCTGGCAGCCATCTGCTGCAGCAGCCTACTCCTTTTTCTATATACTCCTTGCTCTAGCCTATACAGCCAGTGACACCCCTTCTGCAGGCATATAGTTACTTCAGTCCACACATCCAAGTTCCATCTGTAGTCTCCACAAACAGCTACTCGTTGGCCACTGCACACACTTGGTGATGGGACCTATATTCTGAAGAAGGAATATGGAGAAGGTGCCAGCTCTCTGGCTGAACTGGGTAAGGAATCATGTCCCAAAAGATGAATATAATTTGAGATTTGCTGAGAAGAGAACCCCTTTGTAAATAGGGCAAAGAATATGATCAGAGCCATGGAGAAAGAAAATGTATTAGATGTTGGAATTGTAGGTGGTATTTTAAAATTTTTTTTATTTTTATTTTTTTAGCTGAGCCACCCTGCCAACTGTTGGCAGCTCAGCGGCAGCTCAGCTCAGGCCAGGAATCAAACCGATGACTCTGTTGCTCAGAGCTCGCACTCTTGAGTGAGCTCTTAACTAACTGAGCCACACGACCGGCCCTGGTATTTTTTGTTTGTTTGTTTGTTTGTTTTTTTGTAATTAAGGGAACTTACAAGGTCAGGGAGTTCATATTAGAAAAGAGTGGCGATTTCAGACAAAAAATATATATATAATTTTTAATAATCCTTCCCATTAGCTGAAAAATTATGTTAAAAACTTTTTGGAATTGAAGAATGATTTTCAAACTCTAATTCTAGACTACCTTTTTGTCCTCAAAGCCCATTATTTTCTTGTACCACCAACTACATTTTTATCCTGAACAAAGAACATGATATTTGACTAGACAATGAAATTTAGTACTTAAACCTAGGAAAAGTTTAGAAATATATGGTCAATATACCTTTATGTTTCATATAAGTTACGTATACTTATCACATCAGTTTAGTTTGCCGTTTCTCATTCGTGTAAATTTTGACTTTCACATTTTAAATTACAGTGATTTTTTTTCCAGGTCCAATACCCCATGCACTATTTAACAAACCCGTTCAAACCTTTACATTTCATCGCAAATCTGGCTAATCATAGAAACCTTTCTAATTTCCATGGAAGAATTAATGAATCCTTTTTTATATTCTTTAGAAATGTGTTTGCATAATACTCTATATTTATGTACATCTTATAACTACTGGATAGTAAATACTTTAAGTCAAAGATCATGTCATGTATACTAACTAACGCACCTACCACAGTCCCTAATATATTGCAAATACTCAGTTAACAATTGGTCAATAAATAAGTACAAGGAACCTTTAAATTTAATGTTGGTACAATAAGTAATGGTCATGGACTTTCAAGTAAATAAGGCTTTTGGAACATATAAAGGTCATGAAGTACTTACTTTATATAAAGCTAATTTCTTAAATGGCCAAGAAAATAGTTCACCTCAGCAAGGAATGCCAAAAGATTCTTCATCATGAGAACTTTGCCTTAGTACAGTTCCAGTGTGGATGTGGACTTGGTCTGAGGGAAATCCCACTGGAGTTCATGGTGCTTTCTCTAACTTGCATCCTGTTTGTCACCAGATCCAATGTTATTTAAGGAAAAGCCACCAACAAACTGAAATCCTGCCTGTAACTCTATTACAAACTTCACAAAGCTTCGGTCATGACTGCAAACTTCAACAAGCTTCGTGAAGTGACTGGCACTGCCCATCAATTATAACTTGGCTGCAAAGCAAAGGAGAGGTTTTTCTTTATAGTGGACATACAAGAAAGAAGACATCGTCATCGAAGGTAGGTTTATAAATGTCACACCTCAGTACAATGATCACAAATGACTTCCACCTATTATTCACTTTTCTTCCTTCCTAATGTTGGTTTGCTCCATCTGAAATAAATTATCAAGTGGCATAACCAGGTTTTGGATCATAAGGCAATAACCTTGATGATAATGCTTTTGGAATGAATGTGTTCAATATGGCAGGATTATACTTTTATGGTTAATTGGCCTTTGTTTCTGATTTGCTTATGAAAATTCAATGTAGGTATGAGACACCATAGTGTAACAATTTTTATATCTAACTATTAGTTTCCCAAACTGTGCAGATTTTTTTTTCTTTTTAAATAATAAGGGGGTTGCCTTTTATTGATTTATATTGCTTTTCCCTCTTTGGCTGGGATTGAAATTTTCAAAGAGTAGTTAAATTTATTTTCTCATGAGTCTTTAGAATTTTTTAGGACATAAACTGTTTGGGAATCTAGTCTGATAACCAGTGTAAACTGTGGATCCATAATAAAATAATAATAATAATAATAATAATAATAATAATAAATTTAAGATTCACTGAATAGAAATTTGGATTACAAATTACAGAGTATTTGTGTTTGAAATGCGTGTACATTTCACATTTTACTCTTCAACAGAATTTCCAGCATTGTGGACGTAAAATGTATGAGACACAGAATAAAAGACACACATTTTCCTTTCCTTGGATCCATTTTGCAGCAAAGTTAATGATCAATTAAATTTCTGAAGTCATATAGCTGGTTAAAACCAAAGGTAAAATCAGGTTCTGGATAAGTTTACTTCAGTGATGGCCAGATTCGCCTTTTGCATTAAAAAGTTCCCATTTCAATACATAAAACAAGCAAACAAACAAACAAAAAATCTTGTATGAGTCTAATAAAGTAACAACGACAGTTGAGTTTCCTTTCATGAATACAAACCGTACTCTACTCCTAGATGCTGAGCTTACTAGACATGACAGAGGTTGCGCAGCAAATAAGTTGAGAAAATACAGATGACAGAGTCAGTCTGTCCTCATGACTAGACAAAGTTCTCAAAACCCATACACAGCTGACACTGGTTCAGTCATTTCCACTTCCTATTCAAAGAAAAGCCTACAATATAAACCCTTTTTGCTGTTTTCATACGTATTTGGCCAAATCTGAAAATCTCTTAAGTTCCTATCTGTGACTAACTGACAAAACTCTTAGTAAAAATACATTTTTTTGTTACTAAAAGTGCTTTTAACCTCTAGACCCTTTGGGGCCTTCACTTTGAATTGTGTGTGTGGCACATGAATGAAAATCAGTGAAAAGTGCAAGGTCATCAAGCGATGACAGAAAGCAAAACAGTATCTGGGAGAAGAAAGACGCCAAAGCAAAAACAGCTCTGCTCTTCTTAGATAAACAGTCCCTCTCGGTTCTTTTCTTCCCCATTACCATGACTGACAGGCATTGCATGATCTCAGAGAGAGGAGAGAGATAAGCAGCCAGAGAACAGGGAAAGGCAAGTGTTTTTGGAAGATTTTAATACATGGCTGTGTAATTTCCTGCTTGCTCAAATGTGAACACAAGAAGGATGGTGGGAAAAAGGCTAGAAATGTCTTTTTGGTACCAAGAACTCTTTGCTTGAAAATAGATCCTACAAACTATTTACTTGTCCTCTAAATTGAAATTAAAAGCTATCTGGTGTTTTGTTCTGGTTTTAGCTTGGAGACATAGATAGTTGGAAAGAGCCTCACTCCCACCCTCACAAGGAGAAAAGAGCTGAACAAACTGCAAAGTAGTAATGGCCTTTCTTGAACTATCAGAGAACTTGAGTGGCAGGGCAGCTAACGAACCCTAAATCTGAGGAAAGAAAGGTGTCTCCAAAGAGAAACAGATCTTGAGCATTCGCTTGCTTGAGACAAACACCAGAGGCCCAATAAGCCAGGAAGAACTCAGCTAAAAATGTTTAATAAATTTCTAAAAACTGGGTGTAAGATGAAGTGAGTATGAAGTCCCTGTGGATCACATATAGAGGGGTGTTTGTATCCTCTTGAAGACTTTTTCTTCCATAAATTTCACCAGAAATTGATAAAGAAAATCGGGACGAATACTGAGACATTTTCCCTTTTGGTATTTGGGGATGGTTGGGGGATAGGAACAGCATCCACTGAAGAAAAACTGCATGGACCATCATTCCTACCTCTCCTACAAGACAAAAGTTTTAGGGCACTGGTGGAAACCCACAAGAGCTATAGAAGATAAACAGTGGGTATCTTTCCTGGAGGACACACAGGGACACGTATTGGCCTAGCTCCACAGGGATGAAGCTGCACAGGAAAACCTGTGAGGATATCATCTTGAGTCTCAGAACACAGTGTTTTCTGAAGACTGAGGCTTAATCAGCACATCAGAGAGCATCCCTCTTTCCCACTCTTCACTCCACAACTAACAAGCATACAGTAAAAACAGCAGTAGAATACAGCTGGGAGAAACACAAGTCAGATTGTCTCAAGAACAAAGCACACATCAGAAGGCACAAAGCCAAGAATGGGGGTCAGGCATTGAGATAACAATCCTTGGGATTGCAGCCAACACCCTAACCATGAGGAATTGCTAAAGGATTATAAACTCTGTGGTGCCCTAAGGGTAACATTAGGGCCAGCAATGCTCAAACACAGCCTAACTCCTGCCTGTATTAAAATAAACCCACACAGTAGCAGTGTAGCAATAGGAAAGTGTGCTCCTCTCCAAGCATTAGGAAAAAAAAAATTTACCTGAGTATCTACTGTTTTACATAAGATGTTTGATTTCTAATAGAAAACATGATAAATCATACAATGAAGCAGAAAATAAACATAATGCCAAGACACAAAATAATCAGAGAATCAGAATCAGGTATGTCACAGATGTTAAGAGTAATCAGACAAAATTTAAAACAAATGATATGAAAATGTGAAAAAGTTCTAACGTAAAATGGAAATACCATACAACATCAAGTAGATGACTGTAGCAGAGGTGGACACTATAAAAAGAATAAAATAAAAACACTAAAAGTGAAAAACATGTTAACAGAGACAAAGAATATTGTCGGTGGCCTCATCAGTAGATTCGACAGAGCTGATGAGAGAATTAATGAATTTGAAGATAAGCCAAAATGAGATACCTATATTAAAACATGGCAGCAGGTGGAAGGGGGCAAAATAAACAAACATATGGAAGAAAACATCCTACAGTTGTAGGGCAATGTCAAATGATCTGATAAAATTCATGTAATTGAAATTATGTAAGGAGAAGAAGTAGAAAACAGAGAAGACATATTTGAAGAAACAAAGGCCAAGAACTTTCCAAAACTAATGACTATATCAAACCACAGATCCAAGAACCCAGAGAACTACAGCAGAATAAATGTTCACCCTCCTTTCCACACACACCTAAGCATGTCATGTTGAAACAACTGACAAACAAACATGAAAAGAAAATCTTGAAAGAAGACAGAGGGAAAAGGGTACGTTATAAAGAAATAAGACAAAAAAATATAGGTTATTTTTCATCGGAAACCATGCAAATAGAAAATGATGAAGTGACATATTAAAATGCTGAAAGAAAAAGGAAAAGAACAAATGTAGAAATATAGAAACAGAACTATTAATACATAAAGAAATGAAGAGCATGGAAAATGAAATAATGACAAAATAAAATTTATTTTTATATAAATACCCTAAAATATAATTGTCTAAATTAAAAATAGTAACTATTAATGTTTATAGCATATGTCAATGCAAAGTAGGTGACAATAATAACATAAAATGTAGGAGAGAAATTTGGAAATACACTGTTGCAAGGAACTTACACTACTTGTGAAGCAAAATATTATTTTAAAGTAATCTTAGATTAATTAAAAATGTGTAAGCCCGGGCCAGCCGAGTGGCGTGTTGGTTAGGAGTTGGCTTGGGATGCCAGCTCTGAGCAGCAGTGCCCAGTTCAGATCCCACATTAGGGCCAGTGACGCTGCGCCCTCTACAGCTAAGACAGTGAACAACAGCTCGACCTGGAGCTGGGCTGCTGTGAGTCACCAGCGAAGGCGTAGGCTGCAGCCAGTGCTGCAGTGGGGCTGCCTTGCTACCATGAGTGGCTGGCAGCTGGCTTGAGCGGCTGGCATCCCCGAGAGCTGCCAAGAGCCACCATGAGCGGCTGTCCAGTGGTCAGTGACCGATCTGCCTCATCTGGGAAAAGCACAATGATAATACCAACTTGGGCCAGTGAAGCAACGTCCTCCACAACTAGATTGAAGAACAAAAGGACAGCAACTTGTCTGTTTCGCTACTCCAATTCCCCAACGCTGTTCCCCTCCCCCAATTAAAAAAATCTTAAAAAAAAGTGTAAGCCCTAGAGTGAACACAAAAAATAAAATAAAATAAATAAAATTTAAAAATAAATAGGTAAATAAAAGAGATGAAATTAAATAATAAAAATGCTCAATTGACTAGTAGAAAAAAATAGAAAAAGGACAAAAAAGAAACTGAGACGAGATGAAATAAAGAACACCTAGCAAAATTATAGATTTATTTTATTTATTCTTGTGTAGACAGCTGTGGTATGAGGTGATATCTGAGCTCATATGCTGCCTTAATAGTTTATATACTATGTAATATTGAAGGTATTTCTTTAACATTCTTAGCCTATTTTTTCATAGTTACAATAGAGATTCCAATATGTATTTATTAGGGATGCTTTTCAATATTAAATGAGATCAATGACCTGAAAATGTCTCTTACAGGTTATAAGATTAACACATTTCTACTGAGGCTGAGTTTAATTCTTTTGAAAAGTTCTTCAATAGTAAATGATCAAGACTATTCGAGAGTTGTTAGTTTCTGGCTAGAGCACTGAAAAATGCCTCCCCCTCCATCTTATTTTTATTCCTTAACAAATCATACAGCTAATATAAAAGTGTTGTTTTGTTTATTTTTCTTTCTTAACTAACTGGATTTTTTTCTGTGTGTGTTTAAACTTGCATTGCTTAATTTTTGTCATTCATTGAGTCGTAAAACATTAAACTTCGGGGGAAAAAAGTTGAAGTCATTTTTTCTAGACTCATTATTAGTAATAATATCCTCCATGGAATCTCTCAGCATCTACTTGAAGACACCATAGTTGGTAATGCACTATTACACAGAGTTAATTTTATTTTGAACCATTCTTATTTTCATTTATTTAATCATCAAACAAATAAAACAATTTTCTCAAGAAAGTTTACATATAGGCAGTGGGAAAATTACAAATAATGGGAAGAAAGGGATTGTATACTGGTTTTTATTATTGAGTCTATCTCTAATTTTGAGAAAGAAAAAGGATACAGGCAAAAACAAGGAATGGCAGCAGACAAAGGATGAGAACACAGATGGAAATAGGGTAGGGTACCAGAAGCCACTTATTGCTTTTAACTCTTATCTACTTCTTTGGTATATGGTATTAATGTACTTCAGTATAACTAACCCCCCATTAGTTAAATACTTCTATCAGAGACGTGAAATAAAATGCATTAAGCTCCAAGTTTGATTCCACAATTATATAGAACCTGATCTGTTTCAGTTATCCTGTTGTGAGATGCATAACCTTAGACTGATTAAATTTTTTAATGTAAGGACCTGTAGGTTTGGATGCCTACATAAAGTTGAAGCATAAACTTTGAAAATTGATTTGGATCAATCCAGAAAATATTTATTAAAGGTATACTATTTGCAACTAAAAGCAGTCAGTCAAATGGTTGGTCTAGCAAAACAACTGATAAGACTACTGATTTGAATAAATAGACTGGACTACTTGGGGATAAATAGTATCATGTGAAGCAAAAATAACAATTCATCTTTCCCATAAGCAATCACTTCATAGTGGTGAGGAACTGGCAATTCTAGCATCTTTGCAGAAAACTGAAAATGTTTACTATATATTGACTACTTGAATTTGACTATATGAAGTCCACTTGGATTCATCACATCCCATTAGTTTTACCTGAAAAATATGTTGCAAATCTGTTCACTTCTCTCTGTATCCTATATCCTACTTCTATGTACCATTCTCATCTTCCTAAGTAATTTCAATACCTCTTATTTGGTCTGTTTTTTTCAACTTTTATCTCCTTCCCATACAATTCTTCTTTCTCAATGCATCCAGAATTATTTCTTAAAATTTGAATTCATGTCACCTCACTCTCCTTCTTAAATGATTAAATGATTTCCCCATTATGGGTAAAATAAAATTCAGTTTGCAAACCACGACCCACAGATTTTCATATTTTGTCCCTACCTACTTCATCAGTACATACTGTACCTATCTGCCATGGTCACAACACTTAAAACAATTAAGCCACACTGGTTTACCTTGAGTTTCTTAAATATTTCAATTGCTTTCTATGTTAGTTGTGGTTCTCCAGAGAAACAGAATATGTATGAAATTGGCTCACATGCTGATAGAGGCTGAAAAATACCAAGATCTGCAGTCAGTATAGCTCCTGTCCAAAGGCCAGCTGGCTTGAGAACCAGGAAGAGCCAGTGTTTCCATTTGAGTCTATCAGGCAGGAAGAGAACAGATGTTCCAGCTCCAAGGTGGTCAGGCAAGAGGAATTTCTTTTTATTGAGGGTAGGGTCAGCCTTTTTATTCTATTCAGGCCTTCAACCAATTGGACGAAGACAATCTGCTTTACTTAATCTTTTGATTTAAATGTTAATCTACTACAAAAACACTCTCACAGAAAAACCCAGAATAATGTTTGACTAATTATCTAGACTCCCCATAGCCCAGTCAGGTTAGCACATAAAATTAACTATCCCATTTCCTCTAGTCAGAGTCTTTCCTATGCCTGGAAAGCTCTTTGGCTAAACCATGGGTGGGATAGTTTATCTTAATCTGGCAGAATCACTTCCTCAGTGAGGACATCTCTGACTGACCAATGTCCTTCCTGGGTTCTCCTAGTTCTCCCCTCCCAAAACGCCCATTCCTTTATTGTCATAAACTTTGTTCACCTTATAGTTAGGTATTTATTTTTGAGTTTATTTAATGACTACCTTCTTCACTAGATATTAAAATTCATGAAAGGAGATATAATCTCTCTCTCCCTTCCTCCCCCTTTTCTTATCACTGAAAATTGCAGATACCTTGTATACAGCATGTACTCAATAAATATTTTTTTAAATAAATTAATGCGGAGCTTAAGTGGCCAGTAAGACCATTATGGAAGAGGGAATGTGAAACCCATTACCCACTTGCTTTCAGATCCATTCCTTGTCTTTCCCATTTTTCATTCTTATAATGAATGGGGTCTGCCACTGCATACTGTGTTTTCCAAACTCAGCTGTCCACTGGGTAGGCTTGGCTAATGGGGGGCACTGGCCAGAAATGGATTTCTGGGAAGAAAGGAGCCGTCAGTGTGTCCCTCTCCTTTTGCACGCCCTTCACGCCCACAGCTCCTGCTAGGCAAGATCTCTGTGATTCTAGCTTCACCTGGGCAGCTCCAGTGACAAAAACGCCATCTCTTCAATTGTCTCTGCAGGTATAGAGTTGTAGCAGTTTTGCACTGTTACTAGTCTCTGAATTTCCTTGCTGTCCTCTGATTTACACTTCTAACATGTTTGTCTGTGTCATATGTTTGTCATATGAAAGACCCTCAATTTGAAACACATAGAAATTTATGTTTCCAAGATAACACCCTGGATGATACAGGAGAATTGGGTTCTTTGCCTTCAATTGTCAAGTCTGGTTGGGAAATGATGAAACAGCAACTCTTTCAAGAAAAATATCAGTGCGGGCATGTTGTTTGAGGGTGACCTACTGTCCCAGTCTTTCTAAAGCAGTGTCACCATGGGATAAGTCCTACATACATAGTTACAAATATGGTTTGAAATACTTCAATCAAGTAGGGTAGGCGTTGACACCAGTCTTTCTAAAATTTTAAACTATTATTTGGAGTTGAATTATAATAGTTTCTTAGGTCTGCCATAACAACATAGCACAAACTAAATGGCTTAAAGTCACATGTATTTATTATCTCATCGTACTGGAGGCTAGAAGTCAGTAATTAAGGCGTTAGCAAAGCCATACTCTCTTTGATGTCTTTAAGGAACGATCCTTCCTTCCCTCTTTCAGCTTCTGGTAGCCCCAGCCACTCCGCTTGTGGCAGCATAACTCCAATCTCTGTTTTCATCTTCACATAGCCATCTTCCCTTTCTGTTTGTATCCAAATTCCCCTCTTCTTATGAGCACACCAATCATATTGGATCAAGACCCACCTTAATGTTGTCATCTTAATTTGATGACTTCTGCAAAAGCCCTATTTCCAAATATGGTCACTTCCACAGGTGCTGGGGTTAAGATTTCAACATACATTTTTGGGGAACACAGTTCCACCTGTAACAGGAAGGATGTGGGTGTTGCAAGATCTCCCTTTCTCTCTGCTCCTTCCTTCTGTTGCTCGTTGTTCATCCAGCTTCCAAAACTCTTTTATTTTCCGGTATATGGGGGAAGGTAAGTTTTCTCCATATGTTTCTTCTCTAGGTCTGTGTTGTTAATAGCACTCCCTGAAATTCCTCCATGAAAATCATAAGGATTCCTATTTTTGAATAGGTGATCAAAAATACGAGGACCTCCTGGTCTATAGCAGTCAATATGTTCAGGCCTCCTGCTCAATTTGACTACTTTATTTCATGCTGACCATTCCAAACCACTTTATTGCCAGGCAATCATGTTTATTAAACCTTTCTCAGAGTTGAAAAATAGCCACCTCATTGCAGTGTCTGGCAGGCACAGACTACATTGTAAACTTCCTAGTGATTCAGCAGTTCACACTGTAAAATATAAGAGTCAATGCAGAAAAAGACACTGTTCTATTGGCTTCCTGGGAATCCTGACCTCAATTCCCCTTCTAACATTTCTCACCTAAAGGGAATTCATTTACTGTCTGTAAACATAGCCCTCCAATACATTATTTTAAGATCTATTATTTACTATACTGATTAGCAAGCTTTAATCTCTTATTTATGATCAGGTAAATTTTAATTGGAAATGGGTTGGAAGCCATCCAAGCTAGGTGGGTACCATGGTCTCTGTTGTAAATTGATCTTACAAACACCTGCTTGTTGTGTAAAGTTATGCAAAATCATTCTTGAGCTTTTGCTATTTTTTTCCTTTCATTTCTAAACTTTTGAAGCACTGTGAAACTTGCCAATTAAATCAGGAAAATATAAATACATCTCTGTGAATTTGAAAGGGGAAGAAGAATCTTTGTTTAAAAAGTAGTTCTCTTGACTAAATTATAATTATTTTTGAGTGTTCTATGGGTTTTTATTGTTTTTGCCCACAATGTACTTAACTGAAAGAATGTTATCCTAGTTTTAATAAATGAAAAACAAGAAGCTGAAGTTTTATAACCTGAAGGTAAAAGGACATATAGAAGGATAGAACTTATTTTTAAAAGTCATAAATATTTTTAAATTTCTATAATCTATAGTTCACATTTTCAGAACATGCTCACAGTAAAAGTTTTTCTCTTTTAGTCTGTAATGCCACTATGGGAGGGTTACTTCCAGTTCCTCAATGTGCTTGTGGAAGCAGTAAGTAAATACTGAGGACTGAGAGATTTCTGGAAGGCCAAGATCAGTCATTAAGTCTAATTGGTTTTCCATTGTTCTTTATTATACATGTTTTGGCGACTATATGTGACTATTTTAGTTTCTCCCCCAAACAGTGTAACTTGAGTCAATCTGAATTTCAGTGTTGAAATAGTCTAGCTTTGCATATACCTTCGACTCAATTACATGCGCTAATAGAGAGGAACAGTCGTATGATTGATTCAAAGAAAAAAGAGATTATTCACAAATGTCTTTAGATTTTATTATATCACTTTTTCTGCAGCATAATTGCCTTTGTCTTTCCATCTAGCTCCAGCCATTCGATGAGTTTACATTGGTTCACTGAGAGGTGGAGGCAGTCAGGGTGGTTCTCCTTGGTGGCCAACAAATGGAATTTACGTATTTCTCACAAAAGAACCCAAAGTAATACAACCATACAACAAAATATACTTTAAATTTTACCTTTCCTCCAGTTAATTTCTGAAATCATAGAATGATGGTCATGGCGGGCAGCCTCCATTCTTAGCTTTGCTCTTCTATTGGCTGAATCTTCCCCTTTGGCTCTGAGATGGATAACATTCCTCAGGGAAACTCAGGCAGAATGACAGGTTGGAAAAAAGAGTGGGCCTCTTTCAGGGGAATGGTTGCAACTATTCTAATATTCAGTGGGTATTGCCTGTGGATCTTCAGAGAAGTGGCTTTGATCTCTTTGTGTCTATTTTCTGATCTGTAAAATGGGAATAAAATTATTCTCTGTTAGTTGCTCAGGGCTGTTTTAAATCAAGTAAATTATTGGATTTGTCAAATATAATCCATAATATAAAATTAAGGACAAACAGTTACAGAAAAATATATCATGTGACTATGAGAACACAGGCCTGGCATAAAGACCCTTAGGTTCTATGTGCCATGCTGCTATACATGCAAGTATATGACTAGTGGATTGATTAACATACCTCAGTTTGAATCACTAGGACATTAGAGGTTGAAATTTAAGAAACTATATCTTTCCTTATAGTAGTCTCTGAGACTTAGCAATTTTTACTTGTTAAACTCCATTCCTTACATCATTTCAGCAGCTTCTTTCATTCAAACATTCTTCATAATCATTCCTATTTAAAAAAATAAATAAATTTGATGCGAATTTCAAATCAGGGAAACAATTTGATAACGCTATGTCAGAATTTTTTTTATTGTGGTTAGAGGACTTTATGGAAAGTTTTAAATCCATTAATTATATTATTTGTTAATTAACATATCCATTCAATGAATAAATGTATAACCTATATTTTTTAATTAAAAATAAAGATAAGGAATTAGGCTAGGCATGATAAGACGTGAAAAGTGATATTATACTATCATAATATAGTTTATTCAGAAAGATAGTAAATCAAATATATGACAACATAAGGCATTAAAATAAGAAATAACACAAAATGGAAAATAAGTGGGCTAGCATCAGTTAAGACTGATAGGACTAGAGCTGTGAGTTCAAGTGAGAAGACTTGGAATGGATCTAATTGGGAATAGGATTTGAAAGGCAAGCTAGGTGTCTGATTTTGAAAGACCTTACATAATAGGTTAAGTAGTATGGAATTTGTCCTACTGTTACTTGTAACCATTACTGGTTTGGGAGTAGGACAATATTTTCTTCACCTATAAATAAAATTAAATGTAAATCCCCTAAAGATATTAATTTGGTGAGAAAAAAAAATAGAAGAAGAAGAAGAAGAAGAAGAAGAAGAAGAAGAAGAAGAAGAAGAAGAAGAAGAAGGGAAAAAGAGATAAAGTAACCTGATGGAAGAGAGAGATTTTAGTCATCCTAAGTAGAGAAAAAATATAAAATCTAGCAAGGACAGAAAAAAATGATTGATGCATGTAACATAGCCAATGATTCTGTTGATTGAATGATTGTCTAATAATTGAGTGACATAATTTGAAGAGATGCAAGCACTCGAACCTTTTCTGATATCAAGGAAATTCATGTTTGAAAGCCCAAGATTTTTATTTCTTCTTTTGTAATGACTTCTTATTCTTAAGTCCTTCCCTTACTATTTGCCGTCTCCTTTCAAAACTCAGTGTTAATAAAAATAATAGTTAATATTTATGAGAAAGCTAGTTATGATAGGCCAGGTTATGCTGTAATGATATTAATTATAAAATATTAGTGACCTAGCTTAAAAAAAAATTCTTCATCACTCCTACTTCACTGTGGGACCAGGTAACTGGTTTAGAGTAGTTTAGGGTAGCCAACCTCCGGACCTTGACTCAGCATTCCAGGCCCCTTTGATCTTATAGCATAGAATGTGCCAGCATTATTTCCAATGATAGCTATGAAGAGAGAGATTCTTGCATTGGCTCTAAAATATGCCTGCTTGAGAAAGACACAGGTCACTTGAGCTTATATTTCATTAGCCAAGAAAGTTATACAGCCACACCTAAATTCAAGGGGTGGAATATACAGTCCTATTGTTTATGCTGAAAGGAGGAGAACTAGAAATTCTGGTGAATAGCATTAATGTCCCCCATAAACACTTATTATGTGTTAGCCACTGTTCTAAGAAATTTATGCAAATTATTTATAGTTACTTGCATCAATTAGCACAGTCATTCTATCACGTAGAGACAAATTGTGTGCGCCTTCTTTGCAGATGAGAAAACTTAGAGGGACATTGAATCAAGTCCTATCACAAATCAAAGATGGATCACGTTCCCAGAACATGTGGCTAAGGAGTGTACCCCTTAACTAGGATGTTATATTTTCTCTTAAACCATTATGTCTCCAAGTAGCATTGGTATTTTAAAAGGAAACAAAGCCTTAAGTTAAAATAACATACTAGCAAGTAGAA
This sequence comes from Hipposideros armiger, assembly GCF_001890085.2. NCBI lineage: Eukaryota > Metazoa > Chordata > Mammalia > Chiroptera > Hipposideridae > Hipposideros > Hipposideros armiger. Next base: position 1,395,972 of record NW_017731386.1, read on the forward strand.
ATTTGAGGTTTTCTAAAATCCTGTCACAGAGTCAGATTCTACTCCAATCTTGGTTGCAGAAACTAAGTTTCCAGACAGACAGAATAAAGAAGTAGAATTCAACCATGGAGATGTAAAAAAACATGGAGTAGTTGAATATTTTAAAGCAAAAATAATCTTAAAGCTAACCACTTGTTTTATTAGGTTGAATAAGGGAAAAAAATAATTGTCACATCAAGTTAATATGGGAGGAAAAAATATTCAAGTAATATTGTTCTCCCTATACATGGTCCTTTTTAAGTCTAGGTGGTATTATGTTAAATATTGTGAGAGGATATGGTTTAAACAAGTCTCAGTTTATTTAGAAAAAAAAGAAGAAAAAAAGATTTATGAAATGATAATAAATGTAAAATAATATTATGAATAAATCATGTTGTGACATTATACTTGGGGGCTTCATCACTCAGGAAAGGCATATGCTGTCCAAGAAATATAGCCTCCAGAGTACATCATTTTAAGATGGAGTATTTAGTGAGCACATTAGCAAAGCTTAGTCTCTTATTTATGATCAGGTTCATTTTAATTGGAAGGAAGCTGGAAGGCATCCAGGCAAGTAGCTGTGGCCATTGGATTTCTCAGAACTCAGTAATATTGCTCTCTGGAAAGTCTGTACAAACTCCTAGGGTACACTCAAAATCTAATCAGATGTCCTGAAAAGCAGATCAGCATTTTCATTTCATATAAAAACTAATCCAAAGCAAGACTTTAATTTAGAGAGGATGTGACAAGTTCATCAGACTGAAAGAGGGATATCACCAAAAGAAGGAGAAATCTGTGTATTCTGATTATCTTTCATGAAGGAGTTGAGATTTTGGATGTTGGCTTCTCCTCTGGAACTACATATATTATAATGATATTGGGAGACTACCTGGCATCTCCATCCCCATGAATACAACTATGACAGTGGAAAAAACAAACAAACAAAAAACCCCTCTGCCCTAATATTGAACAAGCTTTCTTTTTTTGAAATGTCCCCAAATTGCTGGCTTGCCTTCTTGCAACCAACCAGGCACAGCCGCATGTTCCTAAAGCCTAATGAAAACGTCTCCCTATTTCTAAAAATTCCACTTGCCAATCAGAGACAGTGTGAGTATTTCCCCTTTTTGGTTTATAAAACTTACTCTCTTTTCTAACGCCTTTGAACCCCTGCCGTAACAAAAGTGATGAAAGGCAGGTACCCTGACAGTAAGTTTATGAAGAAATAGCATTTGTTAATTTTGTCACTGACTTAGTCTTGTCTTTGACAGTTATCTGGATGCCATGCTTGGATTCTGCCAGGTCCACCTACGAGGCCAACTTTGGCTTTTGAGCAGGCGGAACACCACCCGGGCCCCTTGGGCTAAAACTGCTCTTTCACTTGCTCAAAGCTGTAAGTTGTCTTCACTGTGTGCCCCCTGTTTGCCTAAGAATTCTTCTGTTGTTTTATTATCTTATTTATTCTTGGGTATTTGCATTTGTTGGAAGTTTCCTTTTTTGGTTTACGTCCTTGGTGATTTGCTTCTCTGATGGTTGTGTCTTTAAATGGTGTTTAGTCATAAGGAGGAGAGTCTCAAGGTATTTTTAATTGGTACATTGCAGCTTCTAAGTGAAATTCTGACTCCCAATTAGCTTTTCTAAAAGACTGGCCAAAGTTAGAAAAGATTTTGGGGATACTAAACAAAGGGCAGCTTTCCTCTATTGAAACCGCACCCTCCTGATTATCCTGTACACACTTCCTCCTGTACGACGTACCCTGTAGTCTCCTCACTGTATCTCTAACTCTTCAGACTGACCTTCTCCCTCTGTTCCAAACCTTTCCTTCCAAGCTTTCTTCCACTTCTGTCTGCCAATGGGCAAAATCCCTTTCTGCATCCACTCAGTTCATGAGCCTAGAACATCCTCCAAAATTGGATTTAAACCTTGGTCCTACAAATAATTAAGAGCCATTATCAGAGATTTTTCTGAGCTGCAAGAAGACAGACAACTAGTCAGTGAAAAACAGGCTCTTCGTCAAGGTCTATGACTCTGGCTTACCTGACTTTTATCAATTTATCCGTATATTAGTAAGAACCTCAAATGCCAAGCTATGGAGAGCTGAAGCATTTCCTTGCTGAAAAGCTGTAGCCCTGATCGTTGCTAAACAAAACAAAACAAAATAAACAAACAAGAAAAAACAAAAGCAAAACCTGATTTATTTTGTGTTTTCAACATAGGTAAAACAAACTTTTATATCACCTAATGGAGGCACACATTATTCAGAAACTATTATAGAAGAAATCTTACTAAAAAAAAATACACTACCCTTACCACCCACAGTCTTCTAGAAACATTGAAAGAACAAATGACATTCTTAAGCTGAGACTAACAAAACTCTCAGAAACTCTTGAACTCCTCTGGCCAAAAGCAAGCCCCCTCACTATTTTGGCCATTCAACCCTCACCTTTGGGGGGAAGTCAGTTATCTCTCTATGAATTTATGACTGGAAGACATTTTTTCCTCATCTCTCATGTGGCATTCACATTAATGTTGCATGCTAGGTGTTATTTCTGCTTTGTGGACAAGAACATGCAGCTTTGTAGAGGTATAAGATGTTGGAAGTTGTGCAGTCAAGTACGAAGACCTAAGATTTGTAGGTTAAATGGCAAATTGCAGGAAGAGTCAGCACCATAAGTGAGGAGTTGTGATTAGTATGTTTCATGCTTTGTAACACTAAAAACATTTCTTCTCGATCCGCATGGTCTTCTTGCAGGACACATTTTATTTTAGACACTTGTTCCTGGCAATCTAAAAAATAAAATAAAACTTGCCTCCTAGTTTGTTCCTTGGGTGAGGTTAGTAATTCCCAAGGCCAGACATGGGAACATACTTGAGTAAAGATAATGGGCTGAGGACAAGATGAGGTGTTAGAGAATGTAAAACGTTGTTCTACAAAGTCAAACAAGAAACATAGTTATCTTAAGTCTTTAGAGAGGTGATTTTTTAATACTTTGGGATCTACATTCAATGTCTGATAAAGGCAAGAACTTTTCCAGTAAAATGGAAACAAATGTACAGAGGTGCCAAAAAAATGTATACACATTTTAAGAAAGGAAAAAAACTATTAAAATTGTAATACTCAATATATGCCAATAACAAAAGATGAATTCAAGTCACGTTTGACTTCTGCAATTACAAGAGATGCCCAAAGTGGTTTCCCCATCAGTGTCCAGACAATTCTGATTACAAGCAACTGCTGCTTGAGCAACATTGACCAAAATGTCCACTTGTATACACTTTTTGGCACCCCTGATATATTATCTATTGGTAAATGGTTTATGGTACACATACACACAGACATACACAGTATTAAACTTTTTTCACTGAAAATAGTTCAAATAAACATAAAATGTTGGAACTACTTTAAACTTAAGTTTAAGAAATGTTTCCAAGGATTACAGAGAGTTCCAATATACTCCTCCCTAGCTTCCCCTAATATGAACATCTTACATAACCATTGCACAATTCTCAAAATCAGGAAATGAGAATTGATATAATGCTATTAGCTAAACTAGAAACCTTATTGAATTTTACCAGTTTTCCCTCTACTGTGCTTTTTCATGTTCCAAGAGTCAATCCAGGATCCCACATCACATTTAACAATATTTCTCCTTAGTCTCCTCCAGTCTCTAATGGTTCCTCAGCCTTTCTTTTTCTTTCATGATCTTAATATTTTAAAAAGAGTACCAAAAATTATTTTGTAGACCTCAGATTGCTTTTATCTGATGTTTTATCATAATTGAGATGAGGTCATGTATTTTTAGCAGCAATACCCCAGAGATTATATTGTGTCTTTCTCAATACAGCATATTAAAATAATTCATGATGTTATTATTGCTTATTTCTGGTGATATTAACTGTGATCACTTAATTAAGGTGATGTCATTGGGTTTCTCTACTGTAAAGTTATCCTTTCCTTACTGTAGTTAATAAATATATTGGTGGAAGTATTTTGACAATGTGCATATCCTTTCACCTTAAACTTTTATCCACTAATTTTAGGATACTTTAGTGGGACTTGTCTATAACAATTTTTACTGTGGTGTTTTTCTTATAGTGACTTTTCAATTTTTTTGTTTTTATATTTATATATGGTATTCGATTGTAAGGAAGATCTGCCTTTAATTTCTCATTTATCCATTTATTTAAAAACTATGAATACATATCAGTATTTCTGGTACATGAGTAGGAACTCTGATATTTATTTCAGGTCACAAACACTATCTTTTTAGTTTGGTTTTTATATACATATGCTCTCTATCATTTTTATTTTTTTTAAATTGCCATTTTAAGAAAGGCATATAAGAAAATTATTCAAATAAAATAAAAGATCAGATGCAAGTACACTAAAAGTGAATTTCAATTTCCTTAAAATTTGCCTACATTAAAAAAGAAAATTTCCATATGACCTTTGATGTACAAACTGACATGTCACTTTAGACAGTCAACCGATGCTAATCTCACCTTTGATAATAGCAAATTTTGATGAATCCTTTCTGAGTAATCCAAGATTTACAAAAGTAAGGTAGCGATTAGCAAATGGGGTAAGAGTTCTCATATCTCACTTTGCAAAATGAGAGTAGGTGTATGTCAAAGAACACCGTAAAGATTCTGTGAACAGAAATGCCCAAATAGTTCTTCAGTGTTTATAAGTATCTCTGGATTTCCTGCCTACAGAGAAATCAATAAAAAGAAATACTTTTCTAAGACAGTTCCAGTAGAATTCCACCTCCAATATATCCTTCCAGTAAAGCATCTTTTTCAAAAGGAAATTGATATTTTTCTCCCAGGGCATCCATGGTGGGGACTAAAGCATGTGAATCGAAACAACCTGAACTCACAATGGTTTTATACTGTTACAAGATGAAGGCAAATGGCATAGTTGATCATTTCTCCATGATTTGCTTCAAAAAATTGAAATAAGCATGTTCTATGGGGTGGAAGATGTCATCTAACAAAAGCCCTGCTTACAATGACTTCCTCTGGTCCATGCCACAGGCCAGCTTGATGATTTTCAAGCTCCATATTTTCCCCAAGACTGTCCCAATTTTTCATGGCTTCTTTTTTTCCCCATGAGATTAGAAATCAAAGAAGATTATGCACAACAAGGTTTTGCTTTGTTTGTTTTGGGGTAAATTCAAGTTTATGTAAATAAAGATTTTAGAAATCAAGACTTTAGTCCCACCCTGCACATTCACTGTCTAGACTAGGACATTATAAAGATAGAGATAAGCACATTTATTAGCTACATGGTCCGTTTTTCATGAATGTTACAGCACAGAATCACTATGATCTGGTATCCATTTGATACAAAAATGGAAGAGTTATGTCAACTAAATGATTTATGAAAGCCAACATGCATCCCTTTTTCTGACACTTTATAACTTCAGCTGTGCTGGATATAAACCAAAGCTCACATTCATAATCACAGTGTTTTCCCCTTCCCAGTAATTCTTACAGCCATTGGGATTCAGCGGTGACGACCAGCAAGCATAACATTCTAGCCTTCTATATTTAAAACAACATATTAATCACATATTTTGAACATAATTTGACCTTGAATACTTTTGCCATTTCAACTTTCTAAAAACATGAAAAATGTGGTGTGTGTGTGTGTGTTATATTGTTTCAGTTCCTGGATCATCTAACTATATGAATATCCCTGATTCTTAGTTAAGAAAAGACTGCCTTGGAAACAAGGTCCTCACTTGTATGATAACATGATACTTCTCAGACTTTGTGCTATGAAGAATACGAAAGAAGACCTCTCTTTCCCTTGCTCTCTCTGAATATATGACATATAATGTATATAATATATAGATAATGTATATGAAGTGCTATAAAAAATGTGGTGAATGTTTAAATTAAAAGATTACAGTAAAAGACACATTGCCACGAATCCCCATTAATATACTCCCGCTTACTTCAAATACACTTATTCCATCATTCTTGCCACTTTCTGAAGCAGTTCTAGAAGTTCTCTTTCATGAGTGTCTTTATAAGCTTTTAAGATATGATGTGCATAGATAAAAACAGCCTGAGAAACGGGCAAACGGTTTTATTCTCCATCATGACAGTGCTCCATGTCACACATCACTCCTGGTATATGCTGATTTCTGTCAAATAAAAACATTACGGTATGCCCTCATCCACTTTACTCTCCGAATCTAGCAATGTGCAACTTCTGGCTCTCCCTCAAAGTCAAAATGACCATGAAAGGTAATCTTTTTGAATCAATTCAGGTCATTGACGCAGCCACAACAGCACAACTAAAGACTCTCATGAAAGAGGACTTCCAGAACTGCTTCAGAAAGTGGCAAAAATAAAGGGGTAAGTGTGTTTGAAGCAAGGGGGAGTATTTTGAGGGGGATCAATGGCAATGTGTCTTTTACTGTAATATATAATTTTTAGATTTAAACATTCACCATATTTTTTTTTTAGATTTATTTTAATTTTTATTGGGGGAATTGGGGGAATGGGAACAGTGCTGGGGAATTGGGGGAAGGGGAACAGA
>NW_017731386.1:1402754-1425210 GCF_001890085.2 Hipposideros armiger
GAGGGCAGTGTCACTGGCCCTCATATGTGGGATCCGAACCGGGGCCCTCTGGCATCCCAAGCGAGTTCTTAACCATCACGCCACTCGGCCGGCCCCACCATATTTTTTTGATCACGCCTCATATACATAATACATACATAATTTGAGATCTTGTTTTACAATAGCTACATTGCTAATAGACACATGTGGCTTCCATATAAAAGGTAGTCAGTAGATACTGGATGTGCATGCCTTTGATTATGATTAAGAGAAGCATGAGTTGAATTTTGGGGAGAAGGGAGCCATGGGCGGGAACCACCGAAAGGAAATGTATGAGGAGATAAGTTGAGAACTCAGATGTGGTAAGTGTGCAATGAGTGTGTTGCATGTGAGGAAGGGAAAGGGAAATGTAGGTGCATCTAAATGGGACAGGAAGACTGTCAGGAGGAAGAACAGGAAGAAGGCTAGCCTTTCCCAAACAGAATCCCTGTTTCAGAGATGTTGGAAATATTTTCTAACTAAAACGAACAGAGTACATTTCACTATTCTGTTAAACATATCTCTTACTTCACTGGTATAGAGTAACAGGGAAGTGTGGTTTAAACAGATGAAATTGTTTCAGAAAGTTTGCTTTGAAAATAATCTACAATTAACACCAATGTATTCTTGTCCTCATAGATTATGTCTGTACTTTACTTTCATGTGAAAGGGACATCCCCAAATCAGGGATTTAAAGTTCTGTCATGATTTTTCTTACCATGGTCCATATCTGCATCTACCTTACTGAGTCAATAAAATTATAAGGTGACCAATTCACGTGGCTTTCTAGCCTTATAAATCTCTGCATTCAAGTTCATTGTCCAAAAGCACAAAATGCCTTAAATTTTCCATGTTACACACTCAATAGGTTTTAAAACAGCTAATGTGAAGGTTTGTGGGGGAGGAGGTATATTTTTATGGCTGTACTGATTTAGTTTAAGCTGGAGACACCAAAGACTTAGAAATGCTATGAACTTTCCTGAGAAAGAAAGCATTAAACACCACTTTGCCCTTATTCCCTTCTCATGATGTAGAAAAATAAATGATTTCCAGGGTTTAATGGTGATCCTCTTAAGAATTTTGAGAGCCATAAATTATTTTGTTTTTTTAAAGTAGCATTATCTCCTCTCCTCCTAGCAGGGTGTGCTCCCCCATACCTACCTACCTCCAATAACTTCAGAAATCTAATGTATGACTCAATACTTTTTATCAGTTCTTAAAGAATATAGCATGATGACTCTTTGCTTGATGCACCAAAGATTTTAAAAATACATCTTTTTGCACATGAGAAGATGAATGTGTCATGCACAATTAATATGCATAAGATTTTGCCAGCTGTCTACTATATCCAGAGGAAAATACATGCAAATCACTTTAGCTGCTAGTACTAGGTACTGAACCACGTCTGTCCAGGGGCAAGGTCACTGCCTTAAATTGTTCAGCTCTGTCCCTGCCTCAGGGTATCCTGATTATGGTTCAAGTGGGAAAGACAAGACCGTTAGATGTGAGAATGAAACCTACTGAGGGATAGGCTCAGGCCCTTAAATCTTTAGCAGTTCATGAAAATGAATGTCATCCTCAACTCTGACTCTCTAGAAAAGTTAAACAAATACCTTTTTAAGGCAGTTATTAAAATAATGGTGTTTGTGTTTCTCTCTCCCAGATGTTTGGAAATGAATGCTTTAAAGTAAAATGTGTAAATCTGTGTTTTCTAGGCTGGTGCATAAAATGGTTACATTTGCTGTACCATCTTTTCTAGAAACCCAATTCTGAAAAGCCGTACTAAGCCTACCCCATAAGCATTACTAGATTACAAAGGATATAAAAAAATTGAAATTGGAAAATATCTCCTATTCTTTCACTCAAAGATGCCACTGGATGAGGAACAGATAACTGGGATCTAGGTGATGGATATTTCAGAAAGTGTGAGACATGGGAAAGATATTGATTATTAGTAAGATAAGGCAGAAATAAATTGATACCTGGTGCTATATAAAAGCAGGAGAAATGACACAATGGTTCAAATCCAATGTCCATTCAGAGAAGGATTTTATATCTGGGAAAGTCTGGTATTATATTTTTTCTGAAATTAATTTTACATTTTAGGGATGGATTCCAGACACTTGGTGAAAGTTTTTGAATTTTTTTTATAACGTTGGATGAATCTATTAACTTATCTAAACTATTTCTGTACCCACTTATATTTCAATATGTTTATTAAATGTATGCCATCTAAATTCATATTAGTGATTGCTTGTTCACACTGTACTTTCTAAATTCTTCCCATTGTGGATAGTAAAGCTTTTTTTTCTCTCTACCAAGTTTCAAGAAGATTATAGGCCAGTAATCCAGAAGCTAATATGCAAAACCTCACTAATGTCAACAAACTAGCCAAACTCTATGTCACATTCCTCACTATTTAAGATGTTTCAGTTTTATTTTAGAAATTGAAAAATATAAAATAAATTGCTCTTTCAATTAAAGTGGAATTATAATGTTGCATTACTCTTCATTGATGCCTTCATCCAGAGTGGGTTTCTAATTATAATGGGCATATCCTTTTATTGATGCATTTAAAAAAGTACATTGAATCCATGCTATATGGCAATCATTGTGCCTAATTCTAGGAACACCTGGATGAACTGAACACCATAAATTCCCTTCTGTAATGGAACTCACAACTAGTGAACAAATAATTATAATGAAATATCTTAAGTACAATAAAATATATTATGTACAGAGTTTCATGTAATCACCAGGGCCCTTTGGGCCTCAGTTTAATTATCCTCAGTACCATCAAACATATCAGGAGAGGGTTTAAAAGTGTGTTTGGGAAAGCAAGGGAGGTGAGGTGGAGATTAAGTGTCACGGAAATGCCTGCAAAGTCACAGCACATGGATATTCACACCCGTAGCAATTTCCAGTCAGGCTAATCAGCCACAAAGTACCTAGATCTGCAACTTGAAAGTCTATGAAACATGTTTTCTCTAGCTTTCCCTGACATCTATGGTTCTGTGTACAGCTTTGTGTTCTATGTATATTTATAATGATAGTCTACTGGCAATTATGTATAGAGATGCCATCATCTTATTAAATATTTTTATTTCCATCTATCTTGCTTCTACCTTCAGAGAGAGGGAAGAGAGAGAGAGAGAGAGAGAGAGAGAGAGAGAGAGAGAGAATATGAAAACATTCTAGGTTACTAAAGAAATGGGAGATTCTATTTATTGAAATAACTAGAGTACCTGCTAGAAAAAGTTATTTTGTACAGGTTGGCTTCATTTGAATGTATAATTCTGCCAAGAACCTACAATACTACTGGAATACCTATCATCATTTATGTATGAACCAGCCCTTTTATAGGTAGGTAATTTATCTACTTAGATAACTACTAAGCATCAGAACCATAACATATGTAAAATGAAACTTACACTCACTCACCCCTAAAATGATTATCTGTATCTCAATAAATGGTACTATCATTCACCTCATTGCTCAGGTGAGCTTCCTCATCCCCACCAGCTTCCACATCAAAGTAATAAACAAATAATGCAGGCCCATTACACACCCTGAATCTGTTCACTATCACCAGCTACATAGCTGTTTTTTTTTAAATACAAGTGACCATCATCTCCCACTCTCTACTGAACTGTATTAGCTTCCTAACTGGTCTCTTTGCTCCCATTCTTTATCCATTGTGTCACTCTTCTCCACACAGTAGCTGGAGTAATCATTTTAAAATGTATATTAGATCGTCTCAATGCCCTTCCTTCCTGCAACACAATATAAAATACAACCGTGAACTGTTGCCTACAACGCCCAGCAGGATCTGGCCCTGTCCACCCACCATCTTCATCTCCTCATTCTCTATGCCATGTTCTCTCTGCTCAGGCCACACCAGCTTTGCAGATGAATGATTCTCAGGTACATCAGTCTCCATCCTGCTTCACTATCTTTGTTCTTCCCTCTGGTTGACAGTTTTGTCTTCAAAATCATTGCAGGATTTGCCTTCTCACTGTTGTCATGTTTCTGTTACATTTTCACCCCCTAATCAAATGTTCACTGATTAGATTATCAGACTAATCCTGCAACATTCAGACTCCTTATCTTGCTTTATTTGATGCTTAGACATCTTTGCTGCCTGACATATTATATATTTTTGTGTTGTTATTTTGCTGTAAATTAGACCACAGCATAAATCACCTGATACCAGTGTTGACTTTCTAGGGGCCACAAGAATGTCTAACACACGTAGATACTCATCAGAAGACCGGAATTCCGTTTCAGACCTGTCCTTATCTCCATAGGTGATGGTGTCAGAGGTGACTTCATTCCTCCGAACCCAATTCCCCCATCATAGGCAGCACAGCTTTCATGGGCTACAACACTTTGAGAACAAGTGTAGATTTCAATCATAGGCACAAGTTTTTGTTCCAGAAAGCTCTCAAAGATCCAGCCTGTGGTCATCCTGCCATTTTTTCACTTCTCTTGCTCAGTTTATGCCTGCTGATGTACCAAGTGACTGCAGTATGGGATCACCCACCAAAGGGGGGTGTCATTCCTCCAGGGCCCTGGTGAGAAGGCTGAGACCCTCAGGGCTATAGGCCTCAGTGTTGTATCGCTGTGTGCTGACAATGCCCCCAAAAGAGCTTATAATTATCCCTACTCTCCATTTACTCCACAATTCTGAGAAGCTTAGAAACAGACACATATACTGTGCCCCCTAATTTCCCTGGCTGATATTATCTACTCCTTGTTTTCCCTCCATATGGAGGGTGAGTCCAGAGTTGCTTACTATGGCAGGCATCTAACAAAAACCTAAAACCTAGGGTGTACATAATTGAGGTGCAAGTTCAGAATCCTACAAACGTTGGTGGATGAGATCCATATTTCTCAAAACATTTAAAACTTGTCATGGTAATCAAACATGTCTGCTGGGTTTCTTTTATTATAATTCATTAATACAAGTTTCAGTAGTTTCATATTGACATTGCTAATCACCTTCCTTCAAAGTATGTTGACCTTATAGTTTTTCAATGTTTCTTTTATAGTTGTTCTTTTTCTAATATGGGCAAGGAGGCTAACATTTTAATATAGGTTTCAATACCTACCGAGTTGTTTTCTTTCTCAGAATTCCTTTAAAATATCTCAAGGCTTTGATATTATACCTACTTGTTTATTTAATTATAGAAGAATATCCTGTGGCAGGTATGGAGATAAACTTCCTGGCAGCCACTGGAGGCAAGCACTTGCTTATTGCTAATGTTTGCTTTTCTTTCACCCTGCCTGGAGAAAGAACATCCTTCCAGAGGAAAACCGGAGGTTTCCGTCAATCAAGATGTTGAAAGAGCCTCCCATAGCCAGGGGGCCTCCCTTTCCTCTCCCTGTGCCAGCTGGTCAGGGCCTTCCCCTGAACTTGCTTGGAGGCCTTGAAAGTTCAAGAGTACATTTTTGTCACCACTGCCCCTCCCAAAAAGTAACAAGAAAAATGCATAATGTATGATAATGGTCAAACTAGTAAGAATTAAAGTAAATGGTGTAATATAAAAAGGGTTTCAAACAGGATTAATAATTCTGCAATTTGTTATACAAAGTCAATTTTTTCCACTTGCAGAGCAAAGTTGCCCAGTGGGTTTATTGGTTCACTCATTATTAGGTATATATCACTTTTATTGTTTCACATTTTTATAGTTTATTAAAAAAAAAGACATTATTCATGAATAAAACATTTTGGCTCCAGGCTGCCATACACTGAGGTTGGTCAAAGAGATTATACCGTCCCTGATTTAAAATAATAACCATGCATACAAAGTAGAAATAGCATAAATAGCATGAGATAATATAGCAGCATATAGGGCGAGTGTTCCATATAGTGTTACCATCTCAGGTAAATTGCTCAGCACCAGTTCCCTTGTTTTATTTGTCCACTCTTTAGATAGACGCTCTCTCTCTTGAGGAATCTATTCTTTCTTCTAGAGCCTTCAGTGGCCATGCTCACCTGGGTCCACATTAAATTATTGTGGCTTCTCTCCTCTTCCCTCTTCAACATATAGAATGATGGAGCATCTAAGGTGCAGTTCACTTGCTGCTATATGTGGAGACAAGAGGCCTGATGGACATATTCAATTTTAGCCTTTTCAAGCACTCTGCACATTTGAGAGGTCATAGCTAAGCATCATCAGGAGTCAATTAGAACTCCATGAGTAATGTCTATGTATTCACACATTCATTGGGTTGGCGTGCACCATATGCTTGACAGCTCTGGGAATGTCATCAGGAAGAAGTCCTGGATATTGTCTAGGGCCCTGTGACTTCATCAGGAGAAAGAGACTAGTGCACACTTAGGCAAATTTGCCAGGAACTGTTGGTTAGTTTTGTGTGTCTGCACCAGGAGTTAGGCTAACCACATGGTTCTAAGTTAGAGCTGTCCACTATTGTAATGATTACCTTTACTGAGTCATGGGCAAAGGAGATATTGGAGGAGAGAAAAAGAAAAAATGGTGAGAATAAGATACCTTCCCAATGTTCTGCCTTCCAAGCTTAACACCAATGTTTTCTATTCAGAATTAATTTTCTATCACTGCCATGAGAATAAAAGAAAATGAATTTTTTAAATCAATACAGTTTGGTGAATTTATCCATTGTCATGATTTGGTGAATTTGAATGAACATGTTGCTCTTACATGGCAGAAGTGATGGGCAGAGCATTCAAGGGGACACATCAATGACTGTAGTTGCTGCTTTTCACACTGATGGCTTTCCTTGGATACATCCTTTACCTGTATACCTCTAATTCTGCAGATATTTTAAATTTTCAACATTGTTACTTACCACAGTTTTTTGGGGGTTTTTTTTAAAGATTTTTTGGGGGAATTAGGGGATGGGAACAGCGCTGGGGAATTGGGGGAAGGGGAACAGACAAGTTGCTGTCCTTTTGTTCTTCCGTCTAGTTTTGGAGGACGTTGCTTCACTGGCCCAAGTTGGCACCATCATTGCACTCTTCCCTTGAGAGGCAGCTCAGTCGCCGGCTTCTGGACGGTCGCTCATAGTGGCTGCTGGCTGGCTGCTCATGCTGGCTGCTGGCTACTCACAGTAGCCCATGGCAACACACTGCAGCAGGGGCTGCAGCCTATGCCATCGCCAGTGACTCATGGCAGCCCAGCTCCAGATTGAGCTGTTGTTCAGCATCTTAGCTGTAGAGGGCAGTGTCACTTGTCCTCAAATGTGGGATCCGAACTGGGGCCCTCTGGCGTCCCAAGCCAGCTCTTAACCAATGCGCCACTCAGCCGGCCCACCACAGTTTTAATTTATGTTAATATATTAGAAAACTAAACAAAATAACTCATTCAAAATTAAAGGTCAGTACATTGAAATTTGCAGTAGCTTGTTAGTTTGCTGTTTCCTCTTATCTTACCAATTCTTTATTTTAAGTAAGTGGATAGTTTTCAATTTTTTTTATTTGAGTTTTATTTAATTATCTACCTTTGAACATGGCTTTTTTTTCTTTCTTTTTTTTTTTTGTTCGTTATTAGAAATAAGGTGACATGTGTCAAAACCTTTGGCAGATTGGTAAATTAAAAGGCACTCTGGGAATGCAGAATTTATGTTTAGTAAGAGGTCAGGAATATATTGAACAGACAGCCATGGTTTTTCATAAGCTGCTAATATTATTTTATTCCTCTTTAGAGCTCAGGCTCAGAGGTCCCATATCACAGTAAAATTCAATGTGCCAGAGGCAATGGATTCTGCTTTTAATTGGATTAATTTCAATTTCTAAAAGGAATCCAGTCAGTGAGTGAGTGAAGCAATAATCAATTTAATCAATCATTTTGACCACTGCCAATCACTGGGTTCATGTGACATTTCACTGAAATGTGATAGAAATAACTAATTTTCTATAGTCATGTCTATGTGATATAAAAATCTAATCAGGGCCGGCCGAGTGGCACGATGGTTTAGAACTGGCTTGGGACGCCAGAGGGCCCCGGTTCAGATCCCACATATGAGGGCCAGTGGCACTGCCCTCCACAACTAAGATGCTGAACAATAGCTCAACCTGGAGCTGGGCTGCCGTGAGTCGCTGGCGATGGCATAGGCTTCAGCCCCTGCTGCAGTAGGTTGCCATGGGCTACCGTATGTAGCCAGCAGCCAACGTGAGAGTCCAGCAACCACAGTGAGCCGCTGTCCAGAAGACGGCGACTGATCTGGCTCGCCCGGGAAGAGTGCAGTGATGTTGCCAACTTGGGCCAGTGAAGGAATGCCCTCCACAACTAGACTGAAGAACAAAAGGACAACAACTTGTCTGTTCCCCTTCCCCAATTCCTCAGCACTGTTCCCATCCCCCCAATTCCCCAATAAAAATCTTAAAAAAAAAAATCTAATCACTATGCCAGTACTTGTCCATTTTAGGATCTTACTCAGATATCCAAAGCAGTCTATCAGAGAAGAGAAAACTCATAGGGAACAGGTTGGCTTAGATGCCCTGGGTAGGCTTTGCCTTAGAGTGGGAAAAGAAAAGCACAGTTCTCCATGATTTTAGATAATACCCTGCCTAAATGTGGAGCCATCGTGTGTAATTGGGCCACTCTGGAGAAACTGTCTATTTTCAGTATTTGTGAGAAAGAAGAGGCTTAACCAGAACATAACATAAGGGAGCCCCAAACTTGTGAAGATGTCTCTGACGAAGCACAGCCTGCAGCTTGCCTCAGAGAAGAGGCAAATGGACATCACATACAGAGGCAACTTCTCATATCAACAATGTGCTATAAATGCCATCTGTCAAAACCTTACCTGAAGAAGCAAAATGTGAAGACCTAACAGATTCTCAAATGTCTAGAAAGATGATTTTTTGGTTTCAATTTCAAAGTAATCCCTTGCTTTCTTCAGAGACTGTATCTAGATTTCCCTCAAAGGTCTATTTCTCTGGTGCAGTACAAAACATATATTTTAGCTAGATAGGATTCTTTTATATTCTTTTCTTGACATTTAGGTTCTTCATTTACTTCACAGTTATGTTGAGTCATGTATAATTAGGCTAAAGTTGATATATTAATAAACAAAGGCTATTCCTGAAGAAATATTGTGAAAAGCATAAAACTGATGTATCATCTCATGCATAACTCAATAGAGTTTTTGGAAAATAAACATTTCTGGGTCATCATGCAAACACATAATATATTATCTGTATCTTTTCATTTGCAAGGCTTTCAAGTTAGAGTTACATTTATAAAGTTTAGGAAGCGAGGTCTCAAAACTTTGAGTTTATATTAAGTGTATGTAGGAAATATAAGAAAATCATTGTGTTTTTTTTTGAGACTATAGATGGAAAATAAACCAATCATTTTCCATTTCCACTTTCTTATGTATAAATGAAATAGAACTTCATAGAGAAAAAGAAGGTGAAAGTAGTATTGACAACTGGCTTATGAAAGAATTTCCATTTCTGTTGGTAACAAGGTATAGGCATTTATGATGAAGATAAATAGGGACTATGAGAAATGTCGTCCACTGTTCCAATATTCAGACTTTGGCAAATTCCCATCTAAATGATAAACACCTGGTGAGCTGGTCTCAGGTGAATTAAATGCAGCAACCCACTAGCACAAACACACAAAAAGTGGCTTATGAATGCTCCTCACTAATCATAAGTCACTTAAAAATCAACAAATTCAAACAGGTTCAAGTAATGAGATTGGTCTCTCTTTCCCCCATGTTAGAAATGTGAAGTCTATTGCAAAATTTTATGCGTGTGAGTGTTTGTACTTCAATATCAGATACTCAGAATATACAGCCAATATTTTCACAAACGCGTCCTTACAAAAATTTGTCAAATAATATTCTTTTTGTGACTTATAACAAAAAGATAGAACAACCTAAATACCCCTAAATAAGGGAATGAGAATACAGGGGTGCATGATATCCATAAGATGAGATATGCTTCATTAAAACTTATACTTTAATAAGTATATAATATAAGGCACTGTTCATGATATAAAATTCCATGCAAAAAGCATAACTACCGTATTTCCCCATGTATAAGATGCACCCAGTTTTTAGACCCCAAATTTTTCGAAAAAGGGTATGTCTTATACATGGGGAAATATGGTAATACCTATTTGTTGAACAGTACAATTTTTAATAAATAAATGCATAAAAATGATTGAAAACACAGGAGATGTACAGCATTGTTATAAATAGTTCTCTAGAATCATGAGATTCTAGATCTTGAGATTATAAGTAATTTTCCTACTTCTGATTCTCCTAAGTTTTACATTTTCCAATCCCTTTTCACAAATATAGATTGTAATTGTAACTTTAAAAATTATTATGTGTGTGTGTGTGTGTGTGTGTGTGTGAGTGTGTGTGTGTGTAGTATAATTAACTACTGTAAAAGTCAAATAAGAAAGTGTCTATGGTGTGGGTGGCTGATGCAATTCGTGTCTTCACTTATGGTAAAAACAAGTCTGACATCATCTTTCATTTCTATTTGTATAGTGACACTAGTTTTTTACATGAGGAATGGCATATTAATTTTGCCTATTAATTATTTCTATTAGATATTTTTACTCAAAACATTTCACAATTCTGTTTTAAAAATTATCACCTCCTATGTGTTTTCCCAAATTTTCCCAAACTATATCTTTATCTATTTATGTGTATATATATATATATATATATATATATATATATATATATATATATATCATTTCAAGTGATTAATTATTTCTATTAGATATTTTTACTCAAAACATTTCACAATTCTGTTTTAAAAATTATCACCTCCTATGTGTTTTCCCAAATTTTCCCAAACTATATCTTTATCTATTTATGTGTATATATATATATATATATATATATATATATATATATATATTTATCATTTCAAGTGATAAATTATGTGAGGAAAAACAAAGGAGCATGAGAGCGTAATGATGGGGTCACGTAAGCTGGACAGTGAAGATATCTCTGATGTCTTAACATTTGAAATAAAACAGAATGAATCAAGGGAGTAAAGAATAAGAAAGGTTAGGAAAAGAGCATTTCAAGCAGCAGGAATAGAAGTAAAAGGCCCTAAGGTAGAAGTCAGTTTAGCATTTTCAAAAACAGGGAAACAAACAAAAAAACAGCTAGGAGGATAATATGGATTTGCAAAACCAAGAGGTGAATAATAAAAACAGGTTGTTAGAAAAATAGGTAGGGGCAAAATTATGAGGGTATTTTAGGCCATGATAAGAAATTGGGGTTTAATTCTAAATGTTACTGGAAAAAATAGTGGAGTTTTAATAGGTGGTATTATGATATAATTTATATGTTATACAGAAAATTGGTTGTATAGAGAAAAAACTATAAAAACAGAAGTTTCAAAGGCAAGAAGAAAATTAAAAGACACTAAAGTAATCAAGAATAGAAAAGACAGTAGCCTGAAATAGTGGAGGTGGCAAAATTCCTCAAGTTTGGAATATGTTTAAATATATATTTTATGGGAAATATGCGGGAATAACTGGTAGAGGAAACAAAGGTAACATGTAGGTGTTTTTGAGTGCACATCTGGATTAATACTATATAAGTTGTGATGGAAAAGATTGGGTAGAACATGTTGGGGTGGGTTAGGAGAAATCCAGAATTTTTGATATGTTAATTTTGATATGCCTAGTCAATGTTTATGTGGAAGACAATGAGAAGATACTGGACTATTTAAGTTTGGAACTCAGGAAAGAGATTGAGGCAGAAAGACATAAGTTTGGGAGTAAGAAACATATACATGGAACTTAGAAGAAACCCTGAATATAGACAGAAATTTAGAGCATTCACCACCAAAGGCGGATGCTGCTATAGAGAGGATACTCTGGAACTACGCAGGTCAATAAGGTTTTCAAAGTAACTTCAGTTTAGCAATAAGAGTGATGTCTGTAGCTAAAGATAACAACTATTTTGACCTAATCTTAAGGTTTCAACATCTGAAAAACCAATTGCATAGGCTGACATTTGAGTGAAACTACACCATAGCATAAGTGCATACTCTGCCCCCAAAATACAGTTCTAATTACAGGGCAATTACATTATATCCACAGAGTAAATTACCTTGTTATTGCCATTCTGTGGAATAAAGTAATCTAGTAATTTGCTTTCAATGATGAAACTATATTGAAGGTTTTCAGAACAACATGATTTCTTATCAGCCATTGTTCTGTAAAGCCTTGCATTTCTTAATTGACATCTCTTTTCTTTTCTTCCATCGTTTTCTGAAATTAACAAACACAGTTTTATAAAAATGTATGAGTTGGTTTTTGTTTTGTGATAAATCTTAATAATTCATTTTGTTATGAATTATTGCACATATTAAAGTGAAGCCATATAGCAAGACTGGAGGCAGTCTTTTAAGATGTTTAATCCCATTGGGATGGCCATGTTAATATCCAACATCTCTAGAAGAATGATTTTACTTAATTGTCTAGCTTCTGTATTTTCTTGATCAGGATTATGTAGTCATTGATTTAGACTGCATCAGAGTATTTAAGAATACAATTTTATGCCATAGTGGGTAACTGTGACTCAAATAGAAAGCCACACTCATACTGAAATAAGGCTTTAAAAGATAAAATTTGGGCCTGCCATACCAATTAAAATTTGAGGGGGGAAATTCCAGAATGCAAGTAGCTACAAAGAGAGGTGTCCCACAATTTGTATAAAAATGTGCCGATTTCATAAATGACTTGTTATTTACAGATCACAGAGGAGAACCCAGGATCTTAGCAGAAAAAATAGTTGAAATAAGTGAGTAAGGACTTTAGTTACTTCTTACCACAATGATGACAGAGTTTGGAGTTTAGGTACAGTTGAGTTAAACATGTGCTAGAATAAAAATCAGCACATTTCAGAAAAATAAATCAGAATCCAGAATCTCTAAAACATATCAACCACAATTTCCAATATTGGATCAAAATTTCTAAACATGAAAAAAGCAGTAAAATGTAACTAATTGTCAAAAGAAAAAGCAATTATTAGAATTTATGCTGAAATCACTCAAATATTAAAATTAGTGGGCTAGAATATTTAAACGGCTATTATAAACATGCTCAATAATTTAATAAAAATATAGTTTTAATGAATGATTAGATAGGGAATTTCAAAGAGAAATGAAAACTATAAAAATGAGAACAAAATAAAAATTCCCAGAATTGAAAAGTAAAACATTGGTAATTTTTTCCTAGATAGACTTTGCATACTCATGAAAGCAAAAAAAAAAAAAAAAAAAAGAGTCCACTTTAAAATTTCCAGAGCAAATACTAAGGAATGCAATGTGTTGTAGCTAAAATCCAATGCACGAATTAAAATTGAATATGAAAACAATACTTGTTTAACCAGAAGAAAGCATTAAGGATAAGTACAAAAAAATAATTATTAAAAATTAGCAAATTAGAAGAACTAAATCCAAAAGTGCCAATAAATACAGTTTATGTAATTGAGCTAAAAACTCCAGTTATAAGGTAGATATAGATCAAGATTCATCTATATGGATTCTAAAATATGACACAGGATAAAAATAAAAAAGGATAAAAGTGGATATATCATAAGAAAAAAGTAAGCCTAAGAAGGCTGGTCAATTAGTTTCTTACCACTGCTCTAACAAATTATCACAAATTAAGTTGCTTAAAACAATACAAATGTTTTATCTTGTAGTTTTGGAGGATGCAAGTCCAAAGTGAGACTCATTAGGCAAATTACAGATTGCCTAAATTCAGTCTGTAGGCAGCACTGTTTCCTGGAGGTTTTAGGGGAGATCCCATTTCCTTGCCTTTTCCAAGTTTCTTGCCTCACACCACTATCATCTTAAAAGCAGTCAATCAAATTATTCTGACCTTTGCTTTTGTTGTACCACTTTTTCTACTCTGACTCTGACACTCTTACCTCCCTTTTTCACTTCAAAGAATCCTTATGATTACATTAGGCCCACTCAGATCATTTAATACAGTCTGCCCCTTTCCAAGGTCTGATTAACAACCTTAATTCCCTTTTCCCATAGCATTTCCATAGTCTCTGTGGAATTAGTAAGTGGACATCTCCAGCAGGCCGTTATTATGTTTAGATAAAATAAACTATTAGACAAATATTATTACAAGAGATAATGAGAAATATTTCACAATAATAAAAAATGTACTTCATCAGGAATTAACTATTTTAACACATCTCTCTCAAGAAGGGATATAGAACATATAGATATGCAAAAACTTAGCTGCAGATTTTCTTTAAAATTTGTTAGCAACTTATATTGTGAGCAACTTATATATTAAGTATACGAAAAGCCTAGAACATTATGAACAAGTACGGTTTATCCAAGGAATTCAAGGACAGTTTAAAATTTGAAAAATCAACAGAATTTTCCTCAATAATAGAATAAAAGAATAACATCATGATTATGTGATATGCATTCATGATAAAATATCTCCACAAACTAGGAATGGAAGAAAAGTATCTCAATCTGATAAAGGGCAGCTATAAAACAATCTGGCCGGCTGAGTGGCTCAGTTGGTTAAGAGCTCACTCAAGAGTTTGAGCTCTGAGCAACAGCGGTTCAAGTCCCAGCCCGAGCTGAGCAGCCACTGAGCTGCCAACAGGTGGCAGGATGGCTCAGCTAAAAAAAAAAAAAAAAGAAAAGATCTGCAACTTACATTTTACTTTTTAAAATATTAAACACTTTCTGTGGCAAAATTTCCCATCCAATGTATTTTCTACAGTGTGTCCTTTCTTATTCCACCAAACTGTGGAGTTTATGTTTCCTCTCATTCAATCTGTTTAGGCATATGATTGCATTGATCAATATAGTAAAGCAGAAGTTATAACATTTTACTTCTAAGGCTAAGTCATGTAGGCTTGTTGAGTGAAACCTGTGTTTTGTAGCTCTGAGGTCACAGATAAATCCAACTACCCTAAAACTGTTGTGATGGTAGGAAGTAGGAAGTTTAGGATCAGAAGGTGTTTTAGTCAACAGTTTCAACAGAGGCCTCAGCTAACAACCCAAATGAATCCAAGTCATGTGACTGAAAAACACTTCAAGATAATTTCAACCACTATTAATTGGGTTTTCCTTAGACAGGAGTCTTTCTTGCAAAAGCCTCTAAGATTGTAGAACAGAGGCAAGCCATAGCCATGCACCTCGTTTCATATCCTGACCAAGAAAATCTGTGATAATAATAAGATATTAGTTTTATCCCATTACATTTTGGAGTGGCTTATAAAGCAAGACTTGTAATCTTCTCCCTAAGATCACAGACAAGATAAAAGTATCTAATCTTGTACTTTCTATTTGCTGTTATCTGGAAGTTCCTAAAAATTTCAATAAGAAAACTCAAAAAATAAAAGCTATACAGATTGGAAAAGGAAGAAATAAAACTTTTTATTTTCAGATAACATAATTGTCTGCATAAAAAATTCCTAAGAAATCTACAAGGCAATTACTTTGGAACAAATAATTGAATTTAGCAAGGTCACAGGACAGGTCAATCAATATACAAAAATCAATTTTATTTAGATATAGGGATACACAATTTGAAAATAAAATAAAAATCATTTCATGTACCAGAAAAGCTATCATGTACCATAACATCAAAGAACAACATACTTAGGGATAAACTTAACAAACCACAGGCAAAAGCTGTGCACACAATATTATAAGACATCACTAAAAAATTAAAGTAGACTTAAGTACATGAAGGGATATATGATTACCAGACACGTTATCATTAAAGTGTCAATTCTCTTAAGTTGGCCTATAGATTTAATAAATCTGATTAATATTCCCAGCAGGCATTTAATATTATTTATTATTAATCATCTATTATTTGTTATTAATATCATTACTTACTATATATGAAGATCTAGAAGTGGTGAAACTATTCTATGATGAAAATATCAATGGTGGCCTTTGGGTGCGTTGGAGATTGAGTGAGAAATAATATAAAGGACTTTAATGAGGTAATAGAAATGTGCTTTATCTAGATAGGGGAATAGGTTGCATGAGTTTATGCATTCATCAAAAATCACTGAGTTATTCCCTCAATTATGCATTCACTGTATATGAATTTTACAAAAAATGTTAGCATTTTTAATGTTAATATTTAATTACTGAACTCTATTTTGTAAGTTGGCTTTGTTTCAGTGGAATGATGACAAGGGTTAGAAAGTCAGAAAGTACTTCAGGTTTATTCTGGTCTTTAAAAAATAAATAAAAATATTAAGGTTAGTAGGAACTATATTTATCACTGTTGGAGAAGATACCAACAAATAATGGAAAGCAGGATGATATTAATATAATGAACCCTGTGATACGGAAAAGCTCAAGAAGATTAGAGACGTGTTAAAAGAAAATGGAAGCCAGATTGAAGAGGCTTGCCTTGATCAAATTTAGAGTATTTTGATCATCAAAATAAATAATAATGATAATACAATATAATTCATTGAATAAAAATGGAATTTCATGAGCTCATACTAATATAAATATACAAATGAATGAATGAATGAATGAAATACTTGATATGGGAGAAAGGAGAGCTCTTTCTTAGAGTAGAATGCCAACTAATACATAAGAAAGAATTGATCAAGTTAGACAGCCTTCAAGATTGATAAAATTAGTTGATGAAAGTTTGATTAGAAAGAAGATTTTTCAGTAGCCTCAAAGTATCTTCACACAAATCATTTAATTATTAGAAGAAGGAAGATCATAACTTTATTGTGGAAAAACCAGGTGGATCCAACCTTAATGAAATCTTTAAAAGTGACGTCACTAACATGATGTGCCTGTGGACATGAGTCGTGGAGAAGGAAACAGCTTTATTTCTGCAGTATCCTGCCTAAAATACATAGCCTAAATCTATTCATGAGCAAATCACAGATACACCCATATAGTGGGATATTCTATAAAATAGTTGACTCTTCACAATTATCAAGTTTAAGAAATAAAAAGATAAATTAATATTAAAGATTAAGAAGACCACCATTCAATCTAACATGTGTTCTTATATCAAAGAAGGGTAGTTATAGAAAGCATCATTGAGAACATTTTAAAAATAATGATCATAGACTGCATTTAAGAGGATAAAATTTTCTGATTTTAGATTTTTAGGTAGTTACTCAGCTTTCTTGGGTCTCTCCCATGTATACAGGAGATATCCATGTTATTAAATTTGGTTTTCTCCTGTTAAAAAAAAAATCTGATTTTAATAATTGTACTTGTTAATAAAAGACAATATCTTCTTAAAATTAAGGGAAACTACTTAGTTTTAAAGGATCATGACCTCACAACTTTACTCTCAAATTGTTATGAAAATAAATGTGTGTGTCCACATGCACACTCAAACACATACACACATATGCAGGCAGAAAGCGTATGATAAAACAAATGAGGCAAAAGGAAAACAACTTGTCATTCTGGAAAAAAAGAGCACTGTAAAGTTTCCTGTATTATTTTTGAAAGTTTTCTCTAGGTATAAATAAAATAAAAATAAAATGTTACGCACAATAAGGCCTTATCCTAAGGCTACTGCTAATTTATTGGGTTGAAGTACACACATTAGAACTCTCAGGAAATTGGTCATTCTGAAACCAAATGTCAGAAAATTAAATAGGTTGGTTTTCTCTTTTTAAAAGGAGCAGAGATAGCTTTCATGAGTGTGATTGACAAGTCTTGGAAATAAATTTCATTTTCTCCAGAGGACAATTGTACCAGCTCTGTACCACCTCCGTTAATCTGCCTCAACCTTGGCCCTAGTTGCCACTGAAAACGAGAAGGTGGTTTTGCCTTTGGGGCCTATTCCATCCTTAGATCCTCTGCATAGGCTGACAACTAGAAGGGCAAGTGAATGTGTTTTGTGATCTGTACAGTTGTCTATTGGGAACAGAGTTGAAACTCTGATATGTTTCACATGCCTCCCAGAAACAGGTCTGGGAAGGTAATGATTCTACTACACTATTCATCTAATTTGAGACTGAACTTGAGTATGAATGCTTGGAGGAAAATACAATGTTTTAACTGCTTTGGTTGTGGTTTAACTCAACACACATTCACTGAGTGCCTGCTTTCTCCCTAGCTCTGTGCCAAGTACAGTGGAGAATCACAAGTAAGAATATGTGGTACATGATTTTAACTGCTTGCATGAAGTTTGGGAAGAACAAAAGGCATATGACTAAAAGAATAATTAATAAACTATAGATGTATATGTTCAAAATATATAGTCAATGTTTCTATTTCTAAATGGCCAGCTAAACCATAAATTTTAACATCTTCCTTCTTATATCCACATTTAAATTATCAAAAAATAACATTGAAATAAAAAAAATACTGTATGAGAACTATAAAGCAGAGATGAATACCATTCACATATACCAAAGCCAAGAAATAACAATTGCTATTACTTATTTAGGAATTTTTATGCTTCAGACAGTATGTTGAATGTTTTACATACATTATTCTATTCAATCCTTTAAGAATTATTATCAAATTTACCTGAGAATTATGAGATATTGAATAGCTCACCCAAAGACATGCAAGTTATAGAGTTCTTTCTCAAGTCCCTGTGTAATAATTCAGCATCATGGAAAGGTGGGGGAGAGTATAATTTGTATATTTGTATATGCACAGGAACTATATGATAAACATTTACATATAAATGAGTATAAAAAGCTCTTTCACTAAATAGACAATCAAATTCTAAAAATTTTTTTTAAATGTGTCATAGATTGATTGGGGATTTTTTTTTTCTTAGAAGATACCTAAAATAATGATGTGTCTCATAATTAATGATAACTCAGGCTTAATGAAATTCAAGAAGTCTTAAGAGTTTAATAACCATGAGGGGAATGAAGGGGAGGGGTGTGAATTCAAGATATGAGCCCCCACAAATGTCTAGGATCCAGATTATTTTACAGGTTCACACTTTTGAATTACGAATACTTTAAAAGTAATAAATAATTTTCTTGTGATTCTAACTTTTCCAGAGCTTAGAAAAAGTAGAAAATAGTACCAGTTAAAAAAAAAATCAAGCAACATTTAGGTAGTAAATGATTTGGAGAAAGTGAAAACAAATTTTGCTAAGATAGAAGTTAAAAAAAGAAGCCTGCAGGAGACATGCAAGAATCACAAATAAATATTGTCAAATAAGTTAATCACTGTAGATAATATACTATGACCAAGGAGACTGTAATTCCAACTAGCAAAAGGGAACTCTATTAATATAATTTATCATTTTAATATGCCAAAAAAGAAAAAAATATAGTATCTTTCCAAGGTGTTCCAAAAGCCATTTGATAAAATTTACATATATTCCTTCCACAAAATTCAAGAAGAATACATCTACTCAAGCCATTATATTTTTATATTTAATGAAGAAATATTGGGTTGTTGGAAAAGTCATGATGCATGTTTGCAACAGATGGCACTAGCTCATTTTTGGAAGTCCTAGAGTCACTCACATCTATGTTATTGCTGTCATTTGACAGCTGACAGTTCTAGCTTCATTTTTTTTTTTTAATTGAGCGATTTGGTTGAGTTTTGGAGATTTTACAACAAGTTGAAAATGGAAGATCAAACTGTGAATTTTTGCCATATTTTACTGTTTTACTTCCATAATGGGAGGAATGCACGTCAAGCTTGTGAAAAGTTGCATAAAGTTTACAGTGACAATGCTCTACAAGTACTCCTAGGCCAACTATGGTTCACAAAATTCTGTGCTGGTTATTTTGATCTCAACGATGCTCCTTGGTCAGGGAGGCGCACAGAAGTTGATACAACAAAATAAAGGCATTAATTGAGTCAAACCCACATTACATGACATGAGAGATTGCAGAAACATTGAACATTTATCATTCAAGTGTTCCCAACCACCTGAACAAGCTGGGATATGTAAGCAAGCTCAATATTTGGATTCCACATGAGCTCAAAGAAGTTCATTTGATGGCGCATGTAAACATCTGCAATATGCTCATTAAACATGAGAAAAACGATCCTTTTTTGAAATGACTGATAACTGGTGATGAGAAGTGGATTGTATACAACAATGTGGTGTGCAAAAAGTCTTGGTCCCTACATGATGATTTGCCTCAAACGACATTGAAAGCAGACATTCATCAGAGGAAGGTTATGCTCTCAGTGTGGTGGGATTTTAAAGGTGTCGTGTTTTTCGAGCTCCTACCAAGGAACCAAACAATCAATTTGAATGTGTACTGTTGGCAATTGGACAGTTTGAATGAAACCGTCATCCAAAAACATCCAGAGCTTGTTAATTGTAAAGAAGTTGCGTTCCATTGTGACAACGCAAGATAACACACAAATTTGATCACTCGTCAAAAATTATTGGAGCTTGGATGGGAGGTGTTGCCACACCCACCATACTCGCCTGACCTTGCGCCATCACACATACACTTGTTTCGCTCTCTTCAAAATGCCTTGTGTGGTATAATGTTCAGTTTAGACGAGACTGTAAATCATCATCTTGTTCAGTTTTTCGCAAATAAAGACAGGTCCTTCTATGATCGAGGAATTATGAAGCTCACTGAAAGTTGGCAAAAAGTTATCAAACAAAACAGGCACTATATCATTGATTGATCTTTGTTCTTTATATAAGTAAATGACCTTTGAAAAACATAGACAAAATACGTCGTGATTTTTCCAACAACCTAATATTATAGTCTCTACCATTGAAAATAAGAAGAAAATATTTACCTAAAACAATTTTATATAACATTCTGAAGGTAAACTCAAAGCAATTACATGAAAGAACACGAATATATAGTGAAGAGTTGATTCAAAATATTATTTCAGACCATATCACATTATACCTAAAAATCTGAAGAAAATAAAAACCTTCATTTGAACAAACAAAGATGTAAGTTGTTCCTTCATGAGGTAAATGCAACATCTCTGTATAATAACAATTTGTTAGACAATTCAATGAAAAATGTCCCAAATCACAATTAAAATAGCAATTATGACCTCTTCATGAGAGTTTTTCCCTGTTTCATGTTTAAGTTTATACAAACTTTTCACAAGGACTGGAAATCTCCAAACATGAAGCAATTCTCTTTCCAATTTTTTCTCTTATTTTTTCCAACTCTTTCCATCAGGTGGTTATACTGTTTTTCTATCATATGGCTAATAACAACAACATTGATATACCTTTTATGATTTCTTGGGTTATAGGAACAGTGATTTTATTTTGAAAATGATGTTGTTTAAGAGAATTGGCACATAGCTTATTGGAATAGTCACAGTTGGTTCCAGCTTCCAAATTTTGTGGGTGTTTATATGGCTTCCAAATTTTGTGGGTCTTTATAATCAGTTAATTCACTGAAATACTAGAATTATAAGACACATGAAGGAACTTTTTTTAGAGTTATATGGTTATATGTATTTGAGTGAGGCTATATGGTTTCAATGTTAAGGACATTGGTAGGCAGAATGACATCCCTAAGATTTTATACCCTAATCACTAGGATCTAAGAATAAGTTCAGTTACATGGGAGAGGGACTGTGCAGATGTGATTAAGGGTGGGTCTAAAGTGACTCCATGAAAGCAAAAAGATTTTTCCAGCTGTAGGTAAGAGAGATATGGCAGAAGTGGAGGTAAGAAAGGTTCAAAGTGTGAAAAGAATTCTACCCACCATTGGTGGCTTTGAAGGTGGAGGTCATGAGCCAGGTGATGTGGGGGTAGGTAAAAGGGGAAGGCAGCCTCTAGAAGTTGAGAATGATCACTGACTGACAGCTATGAGTGAAAGAGGGACTTCAGTCCTACCACCACATGGAAATGAATTCTGACAACAACCTCTAAAGCCTGGAAATGAATTCTTCCTCAGAGCCTCCAGTAAGTAGCATAGGCCAAACAATACCTTGACTTCAGCCTCATGAGTTTCTAAGCATGGTATCCAGCTGAGTATGTCTGTCCTCTGACCTACAGAACCGTGACATAATAAATTTGCAGTGTTTTAAGCCACTAAGTTTGTGGTAATTTGTTATAACAGCAGTAGAAATCTAATTCAAGGGCAAATCAGTAACTACATAGAATTTATTTCTAGATGAAATCAGCATGAGTGGTGAGCAAGGGGAAAGATAATAAGAGTAGAGGAAAATAAAATTATATAAAGCCTATTATTAAAAAGAATCACAGGAAAGTAACATTACATATATATTATATATATGTATATAATATATATATATATATAATTTGTATTAAAGCATTAAAAGTAATAAAATAATTTATTAAACTCCAATCCACACATAACATTAAAACCAGTAATCTTCAGCTATCTAACAAGACAGTTTTGAGATATATGGCATATAAAGCAAAATCCTGAACTTTTAGAAGAAATTAAAAAAGATCTAGGGGCCGGCCGAGTGGCTCAGTTGGTTAAGAGCTCGCTCAAGAGTTTGAGCTCTGAGCAACAGCGGTTC
>NW_017731386.1:1426040-1427354 GCF_001890085.2 Hipposideros armiger
AAAACGACAGCAACTTGTCTGTTCCCCTTCCCCTAATTCCCCAGCACTGTTCCCATCCCCCCAATTACCCAATTAAAAAAATCTTAAAAAAATATATATATATATACACACTTATTAATCAAAACAAACAAAAATAAAACTGAAGAACAGAAAAGGGAACATCAATAAAGATAAAACCATAAATTGTTGAAATAAAGAAAAGAAACAAACCCCAAATAACTATTGATAAATAAAACAAAGCCCTTTCTTCAAACAGCAGATACCCAATTAATATAAAAAAAAGTCTTTCTTCTTTTTAAAGATTAATAAAATGGACTATGTTGAGCAACATAGCTGGGTGTAATTTGAAGTGGGAAATAAAGTATATGGCGGTTTATTATTTCATTGCAGCGTTGTCTATCTGGGAGTGCTTATGCAAATCACTTTGGACTCTTTTTCAAAATATAAGGGATCACATTTCCTTCCTGGAACTCTGAATCCCAGGTCAGTGTATGGAGGCAGATATGCACATAATGGGTACCTTCCCAAGTCATTGTGATGTACACAATCCTACATCATAAGGACCAAGAATTCCAGAAATCATACAAAAGTCCTAAAGCATTTCAGAGGGTACTGTGAGCAACATTGAAAATGAAACAAAACAACCTATTCTAATTATGAATCTGAGTTGCCATTCTCACCAGTTCCAGTTTGGCAAATAGAAACAATAATATAGCCAATTCTGGCTTAGATCTTCATGAGGCTTTATCTGCTCTCTCTCTTGATCTCTTTCTTTGAGAGAAACAGAAAGAATCCTAATAAACCATAAGCCTAACTAGTCAATTCCCCGGAGGTAAGAGAAAGTAATATGGAAGCGTTTTATACGTTCACCAACAGTTCTAGAGAGACATCACTAAGATAGAGAATCTCTAACATATCTGATGAAGAGCATTCTGTTATACATTTAGTCATTTATTCACCACATTTCACCGTGAGCCTATGTGATCCAGGTGTTAAATTAGAAGTACCGTATTTGCCGGCGTATAAGATGATTTTTTGGCCCTGAAAAATATGCCTCCAAGTGGGGGGTCATCTTATACGCCAGGTACGCTTCAGATAGACTGCCCATAGTGCTTGCCCCGTGCCATAGTGGCCTCCCGATGCCCGCCCACTTCACTCCACATACCGTTCAGGCGTCAGCAGCGCTGCTGGGTGTATGCTCGGCTGTTATGCGATTTTGCTGTTATGCGATTTTGCTGTTATGCGATTTTACCACACTCGCAAAATCGCACACAGCCGACCATACACCCAGTATGATAGCGCAAAATCGCGAAT
>NW_017731386.1:1427599-1463746 GCF_001890085.2 Hipposideros armiger
TTTTATTTGGTGTGTGGAAGGTGTGCGGAAGAGGAGGTAGTCTTATACGGCGAGTATATAACAAACTCTGTATTTTGAGTGGAAATGTTAGGGGGTCATCTTATACGCCCAGTCGTCTTATACGCCGGCAAATACGGTAAATATACATTTGCAAATAATATGGTCCTGGTTCTTACTGTTAAGGATTTTCATCTACAAAAGAGTAAGCGATGAATGTATTATTTCAGATTTTGATGAATGCTTTGAGATGAAATAAATAGGCTATAGGAAAAGATGATTAAATGGGAATGCCTATAGATAGTATGTTCCTGCTTTCATAATGATAGAAGAAATGGGCATGGAAGGAGCCAGGCCCTGAAATACTTCTCCATAAGGAAGGTTTTCTTTGTAAAGTTTCCCACTTCCTTGATGACAATGTAGCAACGAAATGTCTCACTCAATCTACTTTGAGAATACATCCTAATTAGGCGAAGTGGGACTCACCCTGGGGCTCAAGGGCAAAACAACCTATCAATCAGCCTGCTCCTTTCCAGACCATTAGTCCTAAGGTGGAAAGAGCCGTCCCACCTCACGTCTGCTTTCACTCCAAATGGACTTGGTAGGAGGCCCTTTGAGGGTTTGAGACACCAGGTAGAAAGAAAGCATGATGCTTTGCTTTATATATCTGAGCTGTTAATCTTGAGTTCCTTTGGTGGCTCTGAGTATCCACGAAAAATTCAGAAAATTGAGATCCTTTTCACACCTCTTTTCAGAGAGCTTACTATCAAATCAGTAAACAAAAGATAATTCACAGCCAACAGTACACTAGATGACAGAGTATAACTCTAGAGGATTTTAGTGGGCTTTATATCCATGTAAGGTAACATAGAGGAGGTGGGGCATTTAATGAGTCTTGGAGGAGCAATGGATTAAAGAGTAAAGTTAATGAAGATAAATGAGTTAGTTTCCATAGAGAAAAGACGGTTGTCACTTCAAGAGTGTCTTTATTCAAAAAAAGAAACTGAATGAGTAACTGGGTAATTTAGTGAAAACTTCCTCTCCCATAGAAAAAAGTTCAAAGAGCACATATTATTAAAAATATATCAGTGGTATCAGTTTCCTATATGAAATATGGGCCATTGAATTTTTCTTACTTCTTCTTCTTCTTCTTTTGTTTTTTTTTTTTGGACCATTGAATTTTTTTTTTTTTTTTAGGTTGAAATGAACTCATTTTTTTCCCCTATGGGGAACATATTTTCCTGGAACAAAAAGAAAAATGATTCCTCTTTACCTAGTAATAAAAGTTTCTAGCAGTTTTGCATCTGTCAAGGCTTGTCAGTTTATTCTAAAACTTGAACTGTAGAAACTTACAGGTAAATAAACAATAGTTTCTTTAGAAAAAAAATATTACTGTTTTCCTACATTTCTACTGTGGTTTACTAATCCTTAAGAAACTTACTCCACGTTTCAATATGCAGTTATAGTATCAAAATGCAAGGTCAGTTCTTTGAAGTGACAATCCCAAAGCACTAGATAAATGGTCAGATGGCAAAGTGCAGATAATAGATGACCTTAAGAGCTGGGGTCTTGAAACTCTCAAGAAAACCATTAGGAATGCTTTATATCATGGCAGTAAGTCATTGCCCTAAAGCTTAGTCTGTAGGTAAGCGTTGTTTTCCCAATAATGCAAGAACATGAAGGAACTGACCAGCTGTATACTCATGTACATGCTTACCCATAACCTATACGAAAAAGGACACAAATAATTCAAGAGAAGTTTTTTTTTAATGCTACCTTTCTTCACTCTCCTAACTATACCAAAGAAGATCTAGGGAGAAAGTTTGGCTTGTATCATGACAACAGAGTTGTAGCATCTTATCATAAAATTACTCACCTTGTGATTGCTGACTTTTATGTTCAGCCATGTGTGATACAGTTGTGAAAAAAAGCCATTTTGCTAAGAAAAGGATCTGGAATTATGAGCTCAACAACTAATATTTTATATGCATATATTTTTCTCAGTTTCTGCCTTTTCCTCTGTCTGTCTCTGTCTCCCTTCCTCTCTCTTTCTCATGTGCACACATGATGAAGTATGTTAATCTCATTTTTCTGACATGCCAATTCTGTAGGTCACTAATCATGAGTCTTTGGAAAAATTATGTAAATCTTCTAAAATTTGGTTTCTTCAATGTTGAAAGCATATAATATCATCTGGTGTGACTAAACTAGCATATCATTGTTTCCCCTCTTTTGGGCTAAAACCCGTGTTTATCAAACTCGTCATGTATGCCCTGGGGCTTTATGAAGACTATATGGCAGGTGCCTGGGCATGGAAATTTCAAGGGAATAATCAACTGTCAGGTCCTCAAATTCCAAACTTTTCCCTTCTTACAACTGAGCTGCTACAATTAAAGACTCGTTCAGTTTTGCTTTTCTGACTTTTTCTTTCACAATCACACCTTTTCTAATTTATAAATTTCACACCTAATAATTATAATTCTGGATTGTCTGCTTTAGAGGCTTTGAGAGTATTTTTCTTACGAAAGGGGGAATGAGACAAGTATTTAGTGGCCAAAATAATGACCAGAAACTCACCAAGAATTTCTGGAGTCCCACTTTTCAAGCACATAATAAGATGGCATGTCTTGCCAATGATTTGGGAGTAAAAGTGGCATATGCCACCTTCTGGGCTGGAACATTTATTGCTGGTCACGTCTTTCCTCTGCCACTGTGATTAGCAACTTCCAAGATGGCAACTATTCTGACAGCCTGAATGCTGGAGGCAGTAGACATGAACCGCAGCCCACAACTGACTTGCACTGAGTACATAGATGATAAGAGACATAGACAATTTTGTGTGTCTGTTTGATTCCTTTAATCATTGAAGTTTTGAGGTTGCTAATGACCTCTTGATAACCTGGTCCTTCCTGACTAATGCTGTGTTTCTGCATATTACAGGTATAAAACCCAACAGACATAAAAGGAATAATAAAAATTGATGATGAATGAATACATACCAATCATGGGAGGCAGCCTCATCCATCTCATTAGGAGATTTAAATAACACTTAATGTTTACATATACTAATTATTTATTGAAAAGTTTAGTATTTATTAATATTGTGAATAATATTAACTTATTTAAAATAAATCATATAGCATTTAGAAACACATAGACACAACACATTTAAAATGAAATTTCAATTTACATATTGTAATTTGTATAGGAATATGATAGGGTGATCAATTATAGGGTTTTCAGCATAAATTACAAATGTATGTATGGTTCAAACTATAAACAAATATTTTATGTATAAAAACATGGGTGAGTGTAGCATCATGGAAATAGAAAAAAGAAAATATGTAAAATTTCCAATTCTTGAAGAGTTTTTAATGTATCTTTAAGTAAGTAGCAGTGGGCATAGTAATGGAATCTAGGTTCCATTGGATACATTTGAAAGAGAAATATATATATAATTTTAAAATGTCAAAATTGACAACAGGTTGAAAACTACATCCATTACAACTTATGGCAAATTATTTTAGATGTCAATGCAAAAATGTGGAAGGAGCTAAATTTGTTTTCAAAATTATTTTAATGGTATGCAAGCCAAAGACGTGAAGACCACTGGGTTATAAAAATGGGACATGAGGCTTAACACATTCAAGAAACAGTGGTTCTAAAACAGAAACTTAAAATGTGAGCTATTTAGACTCGTAACAATCCACAGGTTACTGTGGTTCTAGTCCTATACACTTTTGTTTATTTACTGATAAAAAATAGGGATGGA
This sequence comes from Hipposideros armiger, assembly GCF_001890085.2. NCBI lineage: Eukaryota > Metazoa > Chordata > Mammalia > Chiroptera > Hipposideridae > Hipposideros > Hipposideros armiger. The sequence goes on from NW_017731386.1 coordinate 1,431,369, forward strand.
GACAACAAAAACACAACAAAATAATAACTATTTGAGAGCTACTAAATATTGGTGGGAGAGGTGACAAATTATGATTTGTTTTTTTGTCAGCTTTTGGGTTTTGAGGGAAGACCATTGTATGAAGGGAAGTAATAGGGACCCAGTCACAGAGTCAAAGCTGGTGACTCACAAAATTTACAGAAAAATGGCTGTGAATTGAGGGTGGAAAATGACAGAAACACTTCCCCCTCTATCAACTAAGCAACATCATAACTATAGGCTGTTTTCAAAATAAAAGGCTTCCACTTCACCTTCTGCAACCATATTGATTCCCTCACTTAGAAGAGTAAGGAAGGCAGTGTAATAGTTTTCTAGAGCTGCTTTAATCAATTACCACAAATTGGGTGGCTTCAAACAATGGATATTTATTTTTTCACAGCTCTGGAGGACAGAAATCCAAGGTGTTGGCGGGGCCACCCTTCTTCTGAAGGCTCTAGGGGCCATTGTGCTCTTTACCTCTTCCAGCTTTTGGTGATTCCAGGCATCTCTTGACTCATGGCTGTTACTCTGATGTTTGTCTCCATGGTCACAGTGCCTTCTCCTCCTTGTGTCTTCTCAAATCTTCTCTCTCAAATCTCCTGCTGTCTTTCTGTTATGAGGATACTTATAGGATTTAAGGCCTACCCACATAATCCAGGGTGACCTCCTCATCTCAAGGTCTTTAGTTCAATTACATTTGCAAAGACCTTTTCCCTCTCTCCCTAAAAATGGCAACATTCTCAGGCTCCAGGGATTAGGACATGAGTATTTGGGAGGACACCATTCAACCTACTATGGGTTGCTTTCTGTACCTATGAATAGGTGGCTACATCTGAAAGTGAGGTTGGGCAATAGAATCACAGAAGTGGGGTGGAACGGCTTCTAAAATGATGGCTGTGAAATGGCTCAGGAGAAGCCTCTCAATAACTTTAGTTTTTCCCTCTCTCATCATTTGCTCTATCACAATCATGTAAGAGCTGAGGAAGACAGTTTAATGGCAAAGATACTAATAGAAGCCCAGAGGTTAGTCAGTGGCAGGAGAATTCATGGAGCTAAGCTTTGGAACTTCTTGGATATGAACCCTTTTGGGGATAGGTTTTTCCAAAAATACAGAAGGGGTGGGGCACTGCTGCTTAAGAACCTGAGCAAACCTCACCTGGGCTGTTAGATTTGGCTCTTCTATGGACATTGTGAGTGACCTTCATAACCTGGCTTATTTTTTTACTCTTAGTGAGGTAAATCAAAAAGGGCAGGGAAGTTTCATATAGGCTGGGGTGGTCTAGTGACTGGTTTTTAATTCTAGGTGGGTGGTTCTCAGACTTTAGTATGCATCAGGTTCACCTGCAGGCTTGTTAAGCCCCATATTGCAAGATTCCATTCTCAGTTTCTGATTCATCAATTCTAGAAGAGAACAAGGGATCTGCATTTTTAACAAGTTTACAGGTGCTGCTGATGCTGCTGGTTCAGACTCACACTTTGAGAACCGCTGGACTAGACCAGCGGTTCTCAACCTGTGGGTCGGGACCCCTTTGGGGGTTGAACGACCCTTTCACAGGGGTCGCCTAAGACCATCGGAAAACAAAAAGATATTTACATTACAATTCATAACAGTAGCAAAATTACAATTATAGAGTAGCAACGAAAATAATTTTATGGTTGGGGATCACCACAACATGAGGAACTGTATTAAGGGATCGCGGCATTAGGAAGGTTGAGAACCACTGGTCTAGACTTAAGGCCTATTTTTAGCTCCTGCAAGGAATCAGGGTTGGGTAGTATTTAGCTGTCCTCACTGGTTTAAACTTTAAAATATAAACCTCATTAAAATAGAGCAGTGACTTTTCAAAATTTAATGAGCAAATCAATCACCTGAAAATTTTGTAAAAACCAGAATCCTGTCTGGGTGCCCTGAGTTTTGGATTTACTAGGTGTGAAATGTGCTGTGATTGGAGAAAGTCATCAAGAGGGCCGGTGACCGCTGGTTGACCCAAGAGCTGGCCCCAGGCAATTGGAGGTTCCTGTTCTTGGAATATAGCTTCCACCCTCCTTGCCCACAGCTGGCGCGGTTTTAACCCTGAGGTAACACTGTGTTATTGAGACCATCTGGTTGTTCACGTGACCAAGCCCCATTAAGGCCTCCATAGAACTTTTAAAGATTCTGGCATGTGGGTGTGGAGAGCTCTTTGTCTTGCAGTCAGTCACCAAGATAAGCCTCCTATGTAAATCCCCTTGTTTATTAAACTTCCACCTTCCAAGCAGCAGTGACCTGCCTCTTTCTGCCATCGCTCTTTGCCAGTTTTGAATTTCACCCAAGGGACTCTTGAGGTTGAAACCAACAGCCTGGGATTCTGCGTTTCTAATGAACCCCCAGACGTCAATGCTATTGGCTCAGAGACCCCACTTTCCCTAGGCAAGACAAGAAGAGGACATTTATTTGCCTGGCCTGTTCTCTGTGCTCAACCTCTCCTGGAACCTGGACCAGAACGACGCCTAAGACTGTAATGGTAAGTCCAGGTTTAAGGCTATCATCTCTGGAATGTGACTAAAATGCTCTTCGGCTTCCAGAAGGAGCTCAAAGATCTCTGCTTTCCACACCTTTTTACCCACCCATCCCCGTTCTCAGCTTACTTCCCCACCCCTCACGATGAGTCAAGATCAAGGATTGTGCGGTTTATTTTGTCACAAAGTTAGAGGTGAAACTTTCATTAAAATATTAAAGGGCTGGGGTCCAAGGGGACTATTTGGAACTTTTGTTTGTATGAGACTTATGTAGGTAAAATGATATCCAGGATTTGCTTCCCTGTTGTTGCTGCAGGTCGTTAGAACAAACCTATTTCCCTTCATCTGTCTTTAGACACCTTTGGAACACATTTCTTTGATCCAACAGGTTTTGCGTAGTAACTACACTAGTAAGGACCGGTGGACATTAATTCTTAGGTGGGACTGAGTGAAAAGAGTTTTGTTTTTTTTTTTCTTGGCTGGCAATCTTGTTGTTCCTTGCTTTGATCAGAGGATTACTTCATCTGGTCCAGCTGGAGAGCTTTCATCTGAGTCTGAGGAAGAAACGCTGGCTAGGAATATATTCTTCTTCCTGTTTTTCTTTTTTTTTTTTTCCCGTTGTCTTTTTCTGAAGCCATTCCTCCTTCCAAAGCCTCATAATTGTGGTGGTTAGTGTGTGTGTGTGTGTGTGTGTGTGTGTGTGTGTGTGTGTGTGTGTGTGTGTGTGTGTGTGTGTGAGGGGTGGAGGGGAGTGCGGGGGATACAAGTGTGAGCGTGGAATGATGGCAGTGGCAAAAAAAAAGGCTATTGGGACCTAGGACCCCATTCCCCTGCCATTTCATAATCTCTATTCATTTTGAATACTATTACTATTGGTAACTTACAAGGCGGATTTGTAAACTAAAAAGTACTATGCACAAAGTAGTAAAAGTTAGGGAGGAGGAAAAAGGAATGGGAAAAGAACTAAGATAATTTGAAAACCTTAGGTTCCTGGGAACTATCAGGCATCGTGTGTGTGTGTGTGTATGTATGTATGTATGTTTGTGTATGAATATAATCCTCACGGTATCTCAAGACACTAGCACTGTTAAGCACTGTGATCCCCACTGAATAGGTGAATAAAATGGAGATGCAGAGATATTAAATAAATTGCTCAAAATCACAAAATTTATGTTTTAGGGTTGAAATTTGACCTAGGCCTGTTTTTCACAAAAATAAGATTTTATGGCTCAACCACTTCATGAATGATAGGCGATACCTAGGTGTTACTTAGAACTTAATGGTTTACTGCTTAAAACTGCTTCATAAAAAATAAAGTCCTAGAAAGCAAGATGGCTTCTATACAGCAGGTGTGATTAAGAGACGGGAGGAGGGGGGTGATATAGATGAGGGTAAAAGGGGTCAAATATGTAGTGATGGGAGGAGAACTGACTCTGGGTGGTGAACACACAATGTGGTATATAGATGTATTACAGAATTGTGTACTTGAAACCTATGTGACTTTACTAACAATTGTCACCCCAATAAACTTTAATTAAAAAATAAATTAAAACAAAAGAAAGAAAAAAGTAAAACAAACAAACCCTGCATCTTTGGGGCAGCCCCAATAATCTTGAAGTGGTAACTTGGTGTCAATAGGTGTTTATTACCTGACAATATGGAACGCAACAGGGAATTCTCCCTTTGCTCTTCTGCTTTTCTGTTCTTTTTCTCTTCCTGGAGTTCAGTCTTGCAGAGAAAACTCCTCTCTGATATAAGTTTGTTCTAAATTCCTGCTAAATCCTTTGGCCCTTCCAAAAGGTGGTGGATCCTTAGAAAACTAATCCCAGTTTGTGACTTACACTTAGTTCATCCAAATCACAAATCAGAATCCAAAAAAGGGTTCATCAGTGGAAACTGTGCAACTCTTTCCTGGCTCCCTACTCAACTGCTTCTAGACCAGGGGTCCGCAATCTGTGGCTCACGAGCCACATGCGGCTCTTTGGGTCCGTTCTGTCTCAAAAGTTTGCCGACCACTGAAAGAGCCAATCCTGTCCCTCACAATAGTTTAAAAGTTATTCAAGAGCCATAAATATATTTTTACATAATCACCATTATGTGACTAATATCCTTTAAAATTTTTATAAATGAAACTATGATAGCTTTATTTTCATTTTCAATTTTACTTCAGAGCCTGCCACTCGTGAGCCACAGTTTGCTGACCCCGGTGGCTCTTCCGTCTGAAAAGTTTGTCAACTCCTGTTCTAGACCATCAGTCCCAGGGTTCACAGAATGCACACAGTTTTATTTTAGATTCCCTGAAACAAAAAGGGAAATGCAAACCAGGCCCTATATGAAATGAATTTAAAGACCAATTAGAAAGCATGTACAACAATAGCAAAAATGGTAATGTAAAAATCCATGCTAGTATGAATGATTGAACATTGATGTATCATATTTCAACTAGAAATTACTAGTACAGTAGCAATAATAGCTAACATTTATTGAGTGATTACTATGTGCCAGGCACTGCTCCAAGATTTTTGTTTATCTTTTCCATTTGACCTATGCTTTAACTTCAAGTGATATTTTTATTTGAAAGATGGGGCTAGTGAAACAGAGAGGGTGTGTAGCTTGCCCTGGGTCACACAGTGGGGATAGATAAGAATGTTGCATAGGGCATATATCCATGCTTACAGGTTTCAAATCCTGCTGTCCACTATCAGAGACTTCATGTGTACATGCCCACACACATACATACATATTCTCTCATATAAAGCATAGTTAATTTTGTTTTGAATGGTCCAAATCAATAGACTGCTATAATATTATAGCTGTAGTTATTCTAGCTAGCAGTAAGGCGGTATTTAGATAAACCTATAGCAATGTAAGTATAGCATTTTTATCTGCAAGTAACATGGTGAAATATTATTAGTTTTTACATCTATAAGTTTTACTGCTTTATCTTTGACAATGTCTAAAATAGTACACTGGTGACATTTTTAAAAATTAGTCTTCTGCATTTAAAGACCACTCAACTATTGTCATCTATCATTGTTCTGGAAATGTCACATTGATTTTTATCTTCCTTGCAATAAATGGTAACATCCAAAAAAACAAATAATGGTCTGACACTTCAAAATCAGCTGCCAGTCTGGGGTAGAGCAAAAATGAATAAAAGGGCAATTTTACTTGAAGAACAGGAAAAAAGAGAGAGCAATGCTCTGTCAGACACTGACAGTATTGACAGTAGTCCAAAGTAACCAAAATTATAATATTTTGTCTTTTCTATTTAAAAGATGTCACATAAATGATTAATATAGTATGTCATATCATAGGGCTATTAAATTTTGCAGATCATGGTAAATTTCTTAAATAGACTTAGATATAGAACCATAGCAAAGATTGAAAATTACAAAATCAATGTACATGGGAAGCAGATTACTTCCAGATAATATATTCTGGAATTCTCATGGATCATATCAAATTAATTATGTATAATTAAAGATAGGGTGTCAGAATTATTTGGAATTGTATTTAAAAGTGCTGATGTGAATAAAATGAAGTTGTTTTTTGTGGGTACTGAATGAATTAATTATATTAAAAATGAACATTGAACAAGGAGTCCAGATTCTTGGATTTTATTGCTAATTCTTCCAGTGATGGTTGTTGATTTTGGACAGATAACATAGTTTCTTCATGTGTCAATGGTACTAAAATTATAAGTGCCTTGACCATATTTGCAAGGCTTTTAATTCAGTGTGTATGGGATTATGGGTGAAGAAATAGTGTATTATCAAATTTCCTAGCTCCTATAATCAGTAAGGTTTGGAAACCTTTGTTTTAGAGTCCCAGCTGCAAACACAGATTGGGAGGAAGCTGTTAAGGGCATCAAATGGACTCAGGCTTTTTCTTTGTATCTCTTTGAGTGTACATAAACTTCAAGCTTAATTATAGCCAAGCAGTGTGTAGAAAAGACTTTTTTGGTTTTCTCGCAAACAGGCTCTCTAACACCTCTCTGAACACCATGGTTTAGAGGAGTCTGGGGATAGGAGGTTGAAAGTGTAGCTGTGTATCACACTGTGAGAGAGAAGGAGTGTGGACTTCATTTCTTTCTCCCAGGGTGAAGGAGGTTTGATATCCAAGCACCATCCATCTACCCAAAAGAAATATATTTTCCAATATGGTCTCCTTACCCCACCCAAAAGAGAATTTCCCGTAAAAATTACTGTGGTAGTTTGAAAAAAAAAATGTGGACATAATACTTTTAAGCTCCTTCCATTAAGCAGTACAGTCAATTCCTCCACACTTGAATCTAAGCAGATTTTCTGAATTGCTTTGACCCGTGGAATGCGACAGAAAAAATGTGTGATTTTGATCCTGATCTTCAAGAGCACTTGTACGCTTCTTTCCTTTCTCTTGGAGACCTGCTGCCACTGTGAACATTCTGGGTTAACCAAATCTAAGATGGGAGACCATATGGAGCAGATTTAAGGGCTCACAGCTGAGGTCCTCCCTAGACCAACTGGCCCCTTGTCAGCCTGGAAGCTGGTTAAACCTAGAAGGGTATAACGAGTTAATAATATAGGACAGCTAAAGGCCTCTCTGATGCTCAGATTGATGCATTGTCATGGAGTTCACTCATGCAATTTGATATTCTACCCCTTCGGGTGATACTGCAAGTGACAAAAAGCTAAGATGCCTGAAACATATGGGTAGGTTTTACAGAGTCATAGTGATATTCTTAGGTACTTAAAAGTCGCCATATTTGTCCAGGAGCAGAACTGCTGTAAGTTATAGGGTAAGTGATTTCTTATAGGAATTACATATTACCCAGTTGTGGAAAGAGTTGGGCACGTGAAGGTCTAGCAGGAAAAATGGAGTATTAGAGCAGTCGCCAACCAATTATTATGAGAAGCCAAGCCACTGAAGCAAGGCTAATGCGCAGGTCTATGGGATGCTGTGCTGATACTTCTAATAGGTCCTGTGCTGAAGCTCCTATAGATAGACCAACAAGATCAATAGTAAGGAAGAAGAGCTAGATACAAACTAAAGAAAAGAACAGCTAGAATCTGCCATCTTCTCTGCAATGATCTCTCCCAAATCCAACCATAATAAGAGTTCAGGGTGTCATGAATATTTTTTCACTTCCACCTCCCATATCTCATGCAATTTCCTCCTTTGGCCAGCTCTAATCAGGGAAGTTTCTGGAAGATGTAATTCCAGCTAAACCAGTTTCATGTGGTTTATAATGCTATATTTGGGTTGAATGCTATGTCCATAGAGTTGAACTCATGTTCCTGAATTCTGGTCATTTAAACTCAGAAGAAAACTGTTACTAGGACTTGGTCATGGGAGACACAGACCTCAATTATGATGTAGTACTTGTATATGAGCCAAGAAAAGCAGATATTAAAGGCATTAACTGGATATACTGAATACTGAACTTCTTTGCCAACATTATCAAAGCTCAGGAGGAATTATGTAAGAGGAATGTTCCTTAACCAAGTATCAGCTCTAACTTTCTAATCTACTTTGATTAAACACATACAAAACACTAATGATCTTGCTTTCCATTAATGAAAAAAAGGAGTTACCTAACACCATTTCCTACATATTCACTATTTTTTAACCTACATTTATACAATTTCTGAAATACAAGATCTGAGCTCTTTTTCAATTATCTTTATACTGTCATATAATGACCACCAATATCAGATAACAATTTCCTAAAACTCTCTCAAAACTTCGTGGTACCCCTTTGTAGCCAGGCCCTTCGTCTCCTCCCGGTCCTCCTCTAGTAACCGTTGAGAGTTTTCAGTCATTGCAGTTTTATCTTTTGTGAATTCCACATAAATGGAAAGAAGTATTCCATCTTTTGTGTTTGGCTTCTTTCACTTAGCATAATGCTCAAGAGATTCAGCCATGTGTCAATAGTCTGTTCCTTTTAATTGCTAACTAGTATTCTATTACACATGTGTGCCACATTTTGATAACCCTCTCAACAGTTGATGAACATTGGGTTGTTTTTGGCTACTGTGAATAAAACTGTTATGACAACTCAGTATGCATTTTTATATGGACATGTATTTTTGTTTCTCTTGGAAAATGCCTAGGTGTGAGATTGTTGGGTCACATGAAATGTGTTTAATTTTATGAGAAATTGCCAAGCAGTTTCCTAAAATGACTTAAACAATGTTGCATTTCTACCATGAAAGTATTTGAGTTCAAGTTGTTCCACGGCTTCACAACACTTGATATTTTCTGTCCTTTTTTTTTTGTTGTTGTTTTTAATTGGCCATTCTCATGGTTTTAATTTGTGTTTTCCTAATGGCTAATTTTTAAGTGTATCTCAAGCCACATTTGCCATTCATATATTTTCCTTGTAGCGGTGCCTATTCAGATAGTTTGCTCATTTTTAAATTAGTCTGTCTTTTTATTGTTGACTTGCAAGAGGAATTCACATATTCTGAAAACAAGTTCTGAATCGATATATATTTTGCAAATATCTTCTCCGACTTTGTGACTTAGCTTCATCTTCTTTTAAGTGTCATTCGAATAACAAAACTGTAAGGTTGGTAACTTCAAATTCGTCTTTCTTTTTTTTTTTTTTCCCTAAGCCATATATTGGTGAGTCATTTGCTAAGTCTTTAGCTTCATGAGAAACTTAAAAAAAGATAATTTATAATTTTCAGGGCATATATTAGATAATAAAAATAGAAAATCCCTTGAAGTAACCATCCATCTCAAGAAATTTAAATAACAGCAAAATAAACAGGAAGAAAATATAAGAAGATAAGTAGTAAAAAATAAAGCATATTAATTGGAAATATTTGTCAATTTGTCATATTGTAGAGTCTTAACAAAGCCCAAAGCTGTTTTTTTGTTTGTTTGTTTGTTTTTAGTAGATTAATAAGATTCATAAACTGCAGGCAAAACTGTTTAACAGGGACAAAAACTTAGTTAACCTAATTCAAGAATGATAGTGTAAGAATTACTATAGATCCTGTGGACATTAAATAAACATAAAAGGGTATTATAAACAAATTTGTTATTAAATTTGAAAATATTGAATAGAGAAATTAATTACTTACCAAAACTTACTCAGGCAGAAATAGAATACTTAAGTAGTCTTAGAATTACTAAAGAAATTGTGTTTATAATTAAAAATAATTCCATAAAAAACAAAAGAAGAAAAAGAAAACAAAACTCTGTTTCAGATGGCTACTTCCTTAAGTTATACTAAATGTTTAAGGTAGAAATAATTCCAATATTATGTCAATTCTTTCAGAGAATTGGGGCAGGGGGAGGGGACAGGAACATTCCACAATATATTTCAGAAATTTATCCTAAATTTGATACTAAAACTTTGAGAATTGATAAGTAAGGAAATTTATAGACCAATATGTCTCATGAATGCAAATGAAAAAAAATCATTAAAATGTTAGAAATCTCTATTTCAATATATAAAATGAACAAAGGATCACTACCCAGTTGAGTTAATCTCTGGAATATAAACTCAGTTTTACATTTTAAAATCAATCAATAAAATTTGCCATTTACAGAATTAAAGAGAAATATCAGATGATCACACGCAAAGTAGATATAGGAAAACTGATAAATTAAGCATTCACTCATTATAGTAAATTAATATTAGAAGGAAATTAAGATTAGAAGATGAATTTCTGAATTAAACTGCCTCTCTATAAAAAAACAAAACCAAACTAACAAATCAACACCAATAGAAAATACCATAATTAATAGAGAAACAAAACATTCTCTGTGTAGGAGAGAATTAGATGGATAGTAGTTGCTTTCAATAGTCCTATTCAGTATTGTATGGAAAGTCTGAGATAGTGAAACAAAATACATACAGATGCATACAATTCTGTGTTCTTTTATGTGACAGTTATTCAGGTGTGGTCACAAGAGGACACATAGGAGGGACCCAAGAAAATACTTTATTATACTCATAGGTCCTAGACACAGGAAGAACCAGCCATCAGTCAGGGGACTTAAGGGCTAGGCACAAGGAGAGAGCTTAGGTCACTTCCTTTATTGCAGTTTCTGTGGGAAAAGCAAGTGGGACAAGGTAAACAGTTTTGGATTGCTTTGTTTGAGTACTTTTGACAGGCTCTCAACTGTAGGGGTGGTTTCTGGTGGCCTGGCCCTGGGATGATTAAGGCAGAGGCATATTGCCTCCTGGGGTGTTTGGGTCAGATAGAGAAGGTATGGTTTCAGATTGCTTACTTTGCATTTCAAAGGCATGCTCTTGGCTGAGGCCTGTGTAATCCCTAAAATTTGACTAGCCCTGGGAGGGGCAGTCTATCCTTAGCCAGAAAATTTTTAAGATGTTAAACATGATAATGTACAGAAAATAAAAATTATAAACTATGTATATAAATATATAATGACAAAAATGAATAAAAAATATATAGGGAAGTGAAAAGGGGAAATAAAACTCTTATTATTTGAAGATATATCATACCAATACAGAAAGTCCAAAGAAATCTATATAAAATATATTATTCTTAATAAGAGTTCAACAAGTTTATTAATATTCAAAAGTTATTGTATTTTTATACTGGAAGAAAACAACACACGGATGAAACTTAAAATGATACTAGTATAAATATTAAATTCCTTATTAGGAATAAATCTAACAAATCATATGCTAGCCCTTCATAGAGACAAACAAAAATATTACTGAGATATTCAGGATGACCTAAGAGTAACAGAGAAGTATTCCATTTTTATGGATTTGGGAAATTCAACATTTTGTAGATGTCAGTGATCATTAATTTATACACATTATGAAACACCAAATGGAGCCCAAATCTTTTACTAGTATTATTACTGGGTGGCATTTAATAGGCTGGATTTAAAATGTATATGAGAAGGCAAAGTGTGAAGAATAACCAAGGCATTCTTGAAGGAACAACAGGTGGTTAGTCTTACATTAACAGAACATAAATCTTATTATAAATGCAGTAATTGAGACAGCATGCTTACTGCTCAGAAATAACTACGTAGACAAATTGAAAGAAAGAAAGAAAGCCAGAAAGAAAGCCCAGAATGACCCATATATTGTAGACACTTGACACTTGATTTAAGACGGAGGTAACAATGAAGAGCTTTGGCTATGATTCCAGTTATATAATATCCCCAAACAGGTCAAACTAATTTGTATTATTTAGAAATGTAGAATTATTTGGTAAAAGTGTAAGTAAAAACAAGGGCTTTGATATCATGTTTTATAATGGCTACTTCCCAAGGATGAAAAGTGTTTATAAATGCTGAGGGCATTGGGGAAGTTTCTGGGTACAGAGAGTAGTCTATTTTTGTCCACGTGATGGTTAAACAAGTGGTAACTTTTTTCAAGCAACTAAGCTCTATATTAATGTTTCATGAAATTGCCATACATATCCATTTTTTTATTCTATGAATGATGAAGTTTTTACACACACACAAAAACAAAATGCAGGGGGCTTTAAGTTCAGAAAGAATTGCATTTAATTCTAACTCTTCTACATTTTCCCTGTATGGCCTCACACAATTGCTTAATCACATCTAATGCTTAAGTATCTTATTCTGTGAGATGGTGATAACATCTATTTGCATAGTTGTTATGAGGATTCAAGATGCATAGCTACACAGAAGCCTTATAGCTAACAGCTATTGAGCTTTTGTGATTGCCAACGTCCGAAGTACTTTACATGTATTAACTCTTGTAATCCTCATATTTAGCCTTCCAGATAAGTACTATTATTACAAAATTTCCCTATAATTCATAGTATAAATATATACCATGCATTCATAGTATAAGTTCTATGAGGGCTGAGATCCATCTACCTGTTTTCTGTTAATTACAGTGTCTGGACGGATATGTTTAACTTCTGACCTCAGGGTAAGCTTATAACCAGTGACAGACATGGGTTGCCATACGATTTGTCCAGGCTCACCATTTGTTTGTTCAAGACAGAGAAATTATCCTTCAATTGAGTGAAGAAGGATTCTGTAGGAATAGTATAAGATGAACGCAGTTTTACTCTCTTACCGCCTCATACAATACTCTGAGGTGGAACACAGCTTTTTTTGTAGAACAAAATCCTAATAAGAGCAAGTAAGTCCTTGTGGATGAACTTGAAGGTGACTTGGGTCCCACTTTTGAGAAAGGGATTTAAAATATTCTATAGGAGGTAATAAAAATGATATGTTTGCTTTGAGAAGGTCGAGAGAAGAATGAAGAGGAAAAATGGGAGGGGGAGAAAGGAAGGGGGAACCTGTAACATTTTAATAAAGTTTCTGCAGCTCACATAGTTCTTAATGTGGTGACTAAATTTTTGTGGAAATCATTTGAAGAGCTCTGATTTGTGCCCTTGTTAATATGGGCAAAACATCAAGTGGGTATAGAAGCATGAGACAGGGTACATCATAAGAAAGCAAGAAAGCTCCCATTTTCAGCTATCCTGGGGGAAGGTGTTGGTCTGATACCTACAATGGACTTAGGAGCCTGAGCTAAGAATTCCAAGAAGTACCAGTGACAGCAGGTCCTGAACTCATGATTGGGTTTTAGAAAAATGAGAACAACATGTTGGTTGTAAGATCACAGTGGGCTAGAGTAATCCAAAGTCTAAATGAACTTCTCCAAAGTCTAGGTGGAATACCCCATTTTATGTGGAAAACACTTAAAAACATTGAGCTGCCTTGCAAATGCAAGGGTAGTGGGCTTTCATGATAAACGTAGAATTAAGTCTTGTGCAATCCTTATTTTCACTGTAATAGGCCCTAGAAAGTGACAGAAAGAAGGATGTAGGAGGCTGAACCTGCCTCCCCCATTCTGCAGCAGCCGCACTAAGACTTTCCTTGGAGGTCACACATTACACTTAGCTTGGAGCTTCCAGGATTATTGATGGCAGCAGCCAGCAGAATAAAAATTCCATAGGTAGGCAGTAAATATTTGAAAAGACCTTTCAGTTTGGGGAATGGTTTATATTGTTGCTTAAAAATGTAGTTTGAGAGCCATGGGAGCCTCCGATTGGGTGCGGCATGTTTTACAAATGATACCCATTTGTCCTGAGCGGGAAACATTCCACCCTGTAAATGTCAGTATCACAGTGACCAGATATGATGAATGAATCCTCTGGCTCATATTAATATGGAGGTCACACATTTCGAAAAAAATTAGACCAATGTAAAATTAATTCTCCCTCTCAGTGTGGCTAAAATGATAGGACAGGAAATGGGGAGAGCAAGTTTGCAAAAATATGAAACATCAAGTTTCTTTCTGAGCCTCCAACTTCATAAAGAAATTATCTTAATCATATTGAAAAAAAAATGAAAGCGCTTGAAATACGATCTCAGATGGAAACTCCGACACAGGGAAGTATAGCATAAATTTCTAGGCACTCAAGCTTGGGATATTGCAGGCATGATTCCATAGCTCAACCCCTGAAAGGAATAATAATTACTATTTGGCTATTTGTCAAGGTGAGGGTTCCACTAGAGGGAACGTCTTATTCAATTTGGGAGCTGAAATTACACAACTGGTGAGATATTAAATAACAGCACAAAGCTGAAAAGGGAAAGAAGGCAAGCGAGTAGCTGAATTGTAAGTGAGGAATAAGTAGATATAAAGTGTGAGGAGGGCCTGATGAAGAGGGTGGTTGGTTCTGTGATGCTAATTTTTGGCTTAATCTGATTATATTCAAATTCACATGATTTTTGGTAATCCATTTATGTGTCGTTAATGACAGATGATGGCACTTTGTAATTATCAGGAGTAGTAAATCGATTAATCAACCAACAAATATTTATAAGAGCCTAATATATTCAAAGTCAGTGCCAAGTGTTGTAGAAGGTACAAGTATAAATTATCGTACTTATCTTCCAATTTACTTGACAAATAAGACTACATATGCAAAATCTAGCAATACAAGACAAAAAATGATACATCACAAATGAATACATGCTGTAGAATTTCACAGAGAGAAAACAGTCTACCCTTCTAAGGACAAATTAATCTAGGTACAGGTGGGGATGACAGACAGATATTTGCTGCACATTTGAGCTTGAGGATCGATATATGTTCCTTTTTTTGGAACATGCATTTAACAAATATAATATGTACTTTTGATATCCTGGGAAGGGTGTTAGGTATAAAACACACAAAACAAGTTGAGTCTCTGCTATTCTATTTTTATTATTTCAAATTAGGTGAAGCATTTTTCCATTGCTTGGCTTGAAGGAATGAGTCAGGAATATCCGCTTCCGCCTTTAGACAAAAGCAGCACATTCCCTCGGGAACAGTTGCTCCTATGTATTGTGGCATATTCCTTGGTGACTTAGCTTTAAATTCATCCCACAGTAAACTAAAAAAGGGAGAATTTGCACCAAATCTATGTTAAATATTAAAGTGTTTTATTTGAAAATTGGTGTGTGAATGTGGAAACCGGGTTGGCGTTGAATCTCTGGTGTACTTAAAGAAAAGACTAGCTTATATATGAGTTATTGCCAAAATATGGAGGCATCACCATGTTTTATGAAGGAAGCCCCTGAAGCCCCTGGGTAGGGGTTAGAGCAAGGACAGGCACTTTCTCTTGATAAAGGTATTAAAGTATCCATTATAACCTCCTGACCGTCAAATTACTCTGTTTGTCATACCGTTTTAAATTTACATGGTACCAGGGCCTTAAATGTCAGGATTTCTGTTATAACTTAGACTCTAGTGTCTTTAATTAATGCTTCATGTTCCTGTTATGGTTATTTAGAATTTGCTGAAATCCCTAGAGCCATAAATTTCTTTTACAGGTCTTTGCGGTATGAACTTTAACAAAACAGCTATAAAGGGGTAATAGGCAAAAGCAGTATATCACAGAGAGCAGTGGCAAGATGGGAGGAAGGAGGAAATATTTTGCAAACAGATTAAAATATTTTGTTTTTGTCAAGGGGTTTGGGACTGGAACAAATTCGACATAAAACTTAGGCAAGAAAGCATGGTCTCCTTTAATGTTTTTGGAAGGTGCAAGTTGCCACTTTTCTTTCACAAGATAGATGATTTCATATGAATCTTATTACACTCAAATTGGTTTAATTCAAATGAACACATTTTTTTGAATGCCTACTGTGTGTCTGGTATTTTCTTGTTGCTCTGGGAATTACACAGAAAGGAGAGGGCAGATTCCTGTCTCATTTATCTTCAAAAACTAGTTTTGGTGGCAAGGTTAGCATATATGAAGCAATTACAGACCATTACCAGACAAAACATAAATCTGCCAAAGTGTGCAGAATAGTCTGTGAATTTTGAGTACTACTGCAGCTCACAGGAAAAGATCAGTGGGAACTAGAATTATCACGGGACCTGCCATAAAGCAGGAAACATGAAGTGTTTCTTGTAAAATGGATGGCCATTGGAATGTGGAAACACAGGGGAAGGCTATTCCAGAGGAGAGAATAGCACAAGAAAATTCATGACAGGACAATAAAAAAGACTGCATTGTATAGTGGATAAGGAAATGCTTTTAGATTTGGACAATCGTAGTTTTGAATTACTGCATTATTTTATTTAAGGGGAGATTGGACTAGATGGACATAAAGCAGTGTTTGAGATTTGAAGTGTGCATATTTTAAGTATCTCAAAAATAGTTTAAATGATTAAAACAAGTATTAACATCTTCATTGAGGGATATTTTAAATATAAACTGCTTATGTAAGATTGAACAACAGAGTAATATGCTAAAGTCATTTTTAAGCATGATGGTTCTTTGACCTTCTGATAGCCTTCCTCATTTTCTAGAAGAATGAAACCTAGAGAAAAAGGAAGACATGGGAATCTATTTATTTTTAAACATGAAAACCCTGCAATAATATTTAAAAGGAAAATTAAAAGCTGTAAATTACTTTCTAAGAGAGATGCACAGGGTTATGCTGGTCACTGATCTTGATATTTTTCTCTGCCTAGGAACTTTAAGCACAATGGTAATAAGAAACAGGCTATGGAAATGAATGTTTAGCGTATCAAGAATTATTTTAGAGATCTCTGCTACCATATTTCATAATAAATGCCAATTATTTGGTGCATTACAATTGATTCTTGACTAAGACATAGTCTTGTAGGTATTATGGTGAAGTTGAATTTATTCATTCTATAAATATTAATATTTATAAATAAATATTCTATAAGTTTCATATATATTCTGTAAATATCATTTAAGTCAGAGCAGGCCAGGTTATGCTGCAGTAACAACAAACCACACCCCCCACACTGCCTTCAAATACCACAGATTTACTTTTCCTCCAAGCTGCATGTCCTTTCTAGGTGTTCTGTTAAAGTGATCCATATTCAGGAAAGAACACTGACAGTGTCTGTATCATCTGGGCAGGTCTTTGGTTTCTGTGGCGGGGGAAGGGAGCCTGGCAAAGTGCACACAGATGCTTAAAGACTTCTTTCTCAGAAGTGGCAATTCAATTCTAGTCACCTGATCCTTCCTAACTTCAAGCTTGGTGGTCATAGGAGGCAGTGCTATTCAACACTAACATAGGGCAGAGGAAAAGAGAACTGCAAAGGATGAACATTAATGACTCCAGCAATGAGGGCTGAGGCTTCGGAAGAGAAAGGCACACAAAGCACCTGATCTAATGGTGCTCCCATATTTGTTTGGGACAGAGATGATAAACATGTAAAGAAATAACTAACAATATTAGATAGTGGTAAATGTCATAAAGAAAAAAAAATGGAGCACTAGTAGAAAAATAGGGAAAGGAAATGCCTTAGCTATGGCAGTTGAGAAATAGCTCTTTATAGCATTAAAAAGAGACCTGAAAAGTAAATGGTGTGCAATGTCATAAAATCTAGAGAACAATGTGTTTCAAGAAAGATATGGTCAACTCTGTCAACTGATACCAATAAGTTAGGAAATTAACTTTGGGGATTGCCAAAACCCCTCCCCAGGTTGCTATGGGAGTTAAACCCTGAGGAGGTAAGTAAAGGTGAGAAATTAGGCACTGAGAAAAAACAATCCTTACAGCACAGTTTTACCAGCAAGATAGTTGGGTAATAAATGAGGTTGTAGTCAGAGGGGATATATATTTAAAATAGCTAAGCTTAAGGAATGTTTATATACTGATAGTTACCATCCAAGTAATATGCTGATTTCAGAGTGACATTCTGGAACAGGTGAGAGGGGGTGGGATACGGAGCATACATAAGGAATTGTCATTAGATAGAAGAGAGCAACATTTTTTCATGACAGAAGAAAAGGCAAATGATGAAGATCTAAATTCAGATATGGGATGTATTTTCTAGTGAGAAAATGAGTTGCTTCTCAATTACAGTAATACCTTGGTTTGAGAGCATAATTCGTTCCAGAAACAAACTCTTCATATTGCAAGACATCGCTCATTTACCAAGTTAAAATGTATTAAGCATGTTTCCTCGTCTTGCGGAACACTCACAAACTAAGTTACTCGCAATCCAAGGTTTTACTGTAATTGCATCTGTTTTCTGAATGCAATATGAGATGAGGTCAGCCGATGAGCTAAAGGAAGAAGATAAAGGGTTAGAAGAGAAAAGAACAGTATGAAATACTCATCCTGTAAGGTGGGAAAGTGTATGTTTTTAGGAAATGTATTAGGATTGTCTTGACTGTATTGAATGTTCATTTGAGATTTGGGGCCATCCTGGGGTCTATTTGATTAACGAGTCAAAGAAATTGTTCAAGGACCACAAGCACAGGAAATAATGGTGAGTGGTAAAGTTATTAAGTATGGCTTTAAATCTTGAATAAAGTAAATATATAAACATAATCTAATTACTATTCAATTGCAATGTTTCATGTGGGCCGTCAGAGCCTTAAGTAGAGAATGAGTTGGAACTAACTATGTTTTAGTCTTAAAGGAGATTGTGGTAAAGGCATATGAATAATTTATCCATTTGTACAGTCATTGAAGTATTTATTGAATTTCTACTGTAAACCAGTCATGGGGGAAGATACACTAGTAAATAAAAATAGACACAATTTTCCCTAGCCTTCTGAATCATCCATTTTAGAGAAAAACTCAATGTTAAGTTATAGACTCAATTTTTCTATGAAAATTTATAAAATTATTCTCAAATACTCTCTTTACAAATTAGAGTCTTAAAGTGAATAATATTAGTGTGATTTTTCTTCCTAAGCAGCTATCTTTTTGGCCTAGAATTAAAAAAATAAAAAATGTTCTCGCTTCGACAGCATATATACTAAGGGGAAAAAAAGGAAATAGGTCAAAAGTAATTATTTGGAAATATGGAAATCATAAATGAGTAAATCAGGTCACACACTATATCACCTGAAGGAGTAGATTTTTAAGAAGAAAAGAACTAAATCCATCACTAGATTTAGATTTTATTTTATATTTTAGCATGCAAGAAGAAGTAGGTATCTTTATTATTTTTTCTAAATGTAAAATCAGTAGGGAATTCTAAGAATGATTCAGGAAAGCAGTCTAGTTTGTAGACTTAAGATTCTCAGGTCATTTGGAATTAAACACTAATGTTGACTTTAGTTTATAGGGAACATGTTCAACTTCCATAAATAAAATAAAGGGGATAAAACATGATTTATGCAAACTGCAAAATACTATACTGGGAGAAAGTTATTTGACTGAAAAAACATTCCTTTTATGAAAAAGTATGAGACTTCACTTTGACAGCTTTGTCAATTACAGTGAAAAATTTCCAAATTATTCTTATCGAGAAAAGTGTGGCTCACAATGTTCAACAGTTCATTTTCCTGTGTTATGATCAGTAGGAGAATCAAAGTTTAGTAGTTTAGCAGGATGCTTAATTATACACCTATGAAACTGGATTTGAATCTTAGTTTAATTTAATATAGTAAATTGGCTAATTTGACAAAATTAAGTGTCTGTTGGCTGTATCAGCTTCCTGCTGTTAAGATTAAAAAAAAAAGTTAATATCAGAATTTAGTACTGTGAGTCCTGGTGTTTCAATGAAAATTTATTGATCTATCAAATGATGAATATCGTACTAGTTGTTGGGTATAAAAAAGATGAAGATAGACTCTGTATGCAATTTGTTTGCAACCTAGTGGGGAAGAAATGTACATAAACACTCAAAATATAAGATGAGAATTTTATCTCAACATTCAGTGAAGGTAACAGGCAGGTTCAGAAAAGGAGAAATGAACATTTCAGAATTATAGGAAGTAAATATTTGGAAATGAATGGATTCTTTATATTCCTGACCACCAGGAAGAGGTCAAATCTGTATAATTTTGTATAAATCTGTATAAACTGGGAGAAAAGACTTATTTGTTTTTATTTTTTTAATTTTGTAAACATTTAAAAAAAATTACAGAAAATTTCAGACATGTATGCCAAAGTGGACATTATGATACATCATACACTTATTTATCTATAACCCAACTTCAGTAATAATCAAACATGGCCTATTTTATGCCCTCTAGAACCTTACATAAATTTTAGAAATGCTTTTATTGATGATACAGTTCAATAAGGGAAATATTTAATATGTTTATTAAGAATATGCTTTTCCAGTTGCCACTTTATATTTATTTAGCATTTATAGTAATCCAAAAACATAGATAATACTATTCCCATTTGACAGTGAAGAAGCTTGCCTGCTACTTCGAGTCCTCTTGGATTTGCAGTCTGTTAGAGCAGCTGCCTCAGCTTTGTCCCCTCTTGACTTGGGCTTCCGCACAGGCACTGCCTGACAACCCTTTACCTCATGCCTGTGTCTCAGGCCTTTTATCTCTGTCCCATGCTTCCCTACTGATGCCTTTTCAGACCCTAACTAGAGCCCATGCATTCAAAATCAAGAAACACAGGGGCCAATGTTTGTCCAATAAGAGATAAAGTGGACAATTTTTCCCCTTTCTCCTCTTTGAAAAACAGTGTTGAGGTATCATTGACTTTGTTCCCTGGGAGAAAATTCCATATGACTTAGCAACTGGTTTTATTTAATGGCAACCACAATGGTGGTAAGGCATCTTCCCTGTGGATTTTCTTCTTCCTTGAACCATTGTTCTCATCCATCACTCTTGTCATCTGGGATAGCAATCCATAATGAAATAATCACATATAAATCCTGTCTTAGGCTCTACTCTCTGTGAAACTTAAGCAAAAGCACCAGTTAAATAATTTAAGACATTTGCCCAAGTTTAGGCAGCTATTAAGATTCAAATTAAGAGGGTTTTGTTGTTTTGTTTTTGTATTTGTTTTTAATCCAAAGTAAGTGCTCTTTCTCTACAATGCTTTTGATCATGAGTGAGAACCAACTGTGTGTGTGTGTGTAGGATTGGCACAGATAATAAGGCCTACTTTCATGAGAATTTCACTGAGTCTTAAATCATTTTTTAATTAATCATATGGGAAAATGGGAATTATTCAGTTTGGGGACATATTTCAGGATTTTTAAAAATATCAGGCAATCCTTGGATATCCACTCCTGTTTGAGAGTGCTAACAGGTCACTGAATGGTAGCTGTTTTGTGTGATCAGGTCTTGTTGACTGGTGGGCTTAAGCACTATGATCAGGAAGAGACCCAGAGTGATAACTGGAGTGCTCCATATATTAGTGCCTACAGGCTGTTTCTAGGACGTTCAATTTCTTTGAGGGCGAACCCTCCAGCATCCAGCCTGGCAGAAGGAATCACTGCTGAGCAGGGAAAGAGAGCTAGGAGTCTCACCGTCCATTCTAAATTTTCAAATAATATATCAGTTTCAGTGTAGACCCCATCCCTACCCCAACTGTCTTTTGCTTGGTGTACCCAAGAGACTGGAGGCATTCTGGTTTGCGTTTTCTAGAAAATAAACCTCTTGTCTACTATGAGTTTTTGGAAAAGGAAGCTGCTTAACTGCTTGGAATGATGGAGGGAACACGGAAGTGTAATATCTCGTGAAACATACTTTAGTCCACTGCTTTCAGTCCCGTATCTATCTTTTACCAGTTAAGGTGGCTGGAGCTTCCCATTTCTGATTTCTCTCTAGGCTGCCCTAGCTTGTAAACACCTTCTGCCCATACAGACAGTTTTACCATTCTGTGAACTACTAAATCTATTAACAATGCCCCATCCTTTTCATCTTCCAAAAATTAGTTGACTCGGGCCGGCCGAGTGGCGTGATGGTTAAGACCTGGTTTGGGATGCCAGAGGGCCCTGGTTCGGATCCCACATATGAGGGCCAGCGACACTGCCCTCNTTCAGCATCTTAGCTGTAGAGGGCAGTGTCACTGGCCCTCATATGTGGGATCCGAACCGGGGCCCTCTGGCATCCCAAGCCAGTTCTTAACCATCACACCACTTGGCTGGTCCTGTAAAAGATTTTCTTAATGTTCAGTGGTTCCCCCAAAGATGAGGTCATGTGCCCCAGAGGCTACCACCATAACTGACAAAATGTTCCTGCCACAGCTGGAAGTTTCTCTCCCAACTTGGCTTTTGTCCAATCCATCTTATTTTCCACTAAAATTGCCACTGTGTTTTCCTTTCTAGTCAAGCAGATTTTCTAAGGGTTACGGAAGAGAAATGCCCTTCTCCCACCCAGAGTGCTTGATGCTACAGAGCAGAACTGACAAGTGTCCTCAGTTTTCACATATAAACTCCAGTAGTGTAGGTTTTTACCTGATTTCCTCTTGGTTACATCCTGCTCTGCTTCAGACTCACCCTGACCTGAAGAAGGCTGGGATGCAAGAAAATATGAGTGACATCTTACTACTGTGTAATCAATAATCCTCCAATCCTGACTCTGACCCTTGTCTCCCATCAAGCTTAAATACACATCTCTCTCTTGTAGGTGAACTTGTCCCCCATTCCGATACTGCCAAGGACATGCAGTGGTTGCTCGTTTCTCATGGACTAGGGATCTTAGTCCTTGTGAAATGTCCAAAAAAATATACTTTTAGTGAGACTTGCCTGCCAACCTTCCATGAAAACTTCATTTCTGAATATTCAGGGATACACAACTTAGACTCTCTCTGAAATCCTTTCCATGTGTTTGACAAGATTTACATATCATTTGGTATCATATATTCTTATGAGCCCTTTTGGCAACAGCCTTCTGCTTTATCAAGGCTTCTCTGAAAGCATCCACTTCCGGATAGAGCTTTTCCATGTCTGACCATTTGTGTGTGGTGTACAGGACATCAGCCTCCTGGCATCTGGGTCTAGCGGGAGTCTCATTGTTTGTTGTCCATGTAATGCATTCGGCTGTCTGATCTGATACACAAATTTGCTGCCCTGGTTATACAGGTTGAATTAGTGTCACTTCAGCTCAACAAAAGTCTCAAAGCTTTTCCATTTTAAATTTATTTTCTCTTAGTTTACACATGTAAAGTATGGCTATTTTGATGTTCAGCATGGCAAAGCTCAAGCTTTTTAAAAATTTTTCCTTAGGAACTGCCTCTGGAAAAAGCAGGATCATTTACTTACTCCAGTAGAGAGCCAGAGAAGCATATGGCAAAGAGAGATTCAATGCTGTGATTGAGTGGTTTTTTTGAATGGATCTTAAATGTCCTATAGGATTAGCCACAGGCAAGGGCTGAATAAGGGCCTGTCTGCTGGTATGATTGAGAGGTGACAGGTAATCTCGCTGCCCAAATGTATGCATATCCCCTAAACCGCCATGCTGATATTAGAGAATCATTCCTTTGGGTATTATTTCTAAAATGTCTCTGTAAAAATGCAAATGCTTTACCTAGAAGTGATGGAACATTAAGCCATTTATAGTCATTTAAATTTTAGGAAAGCTTATAACATTGACATAGAGCTAGAGTAAATCCAGGAAAACGGGATATATAAAAGAATTATTGATTCAGAAGACAGAAAGTATTACCTGAAAGAAGGCTGTGAAAAGTTGGGGATGGGAGATAGGCATACACTTGAGACAAGGATACCAAGGCAGAGGCAATTCAAGGGTCAGTAGGTAAAAAAAGGAAGTGAAGCAGCATTGAAGAATACATTTTCAAAATTGACCAATTCATCAGGATCTGACCCTGGCACTGTGAGCTAAACCAAAACTGATCCCTTTGAATATTTAGGCCGTATTAGGAATGGTTGGTCATTGACTAGAAATTGCCTAGGGACCAGGAATCTCAACCCTTAAATTTGCCCTTGGAACTCTGAAAGTATTCTGATTTTCCTTTATTTCATGAAAATAAATGGCAGATCTCTCCCTCCAATATGATCTTCATATTACCATTTCCTTCATTACCCTGCAGAGTGTAAAAAATAAATAAATAAATAAACCAGATAGCGTTAAACAGAGTTTACTTAAGACAATTGAAAAAGGGGAGAGAGATTAAACTCAATGCCACTGAAAGAGATGGGAGAGGATATTTAAGTGCCAGAGCCAGCTAATGGATAAATACTGGAGGATCTTGGGTCCAGAAGAATCGGTCAGTGTGACTAGGTCATGTGTGCTTAATAATTGTTCTTTATTGAAGTTAGAATCCCACCCTCGCACCATGACTGGGAGTTAGAAAGTACTATCTCCTTCAATGGCTGCGTTTCAAAGGGATGATGCCCAGATTCTTGAGAAAGGGGAGTTTTAGGGACAGAGAAAAAAATTGCAATTGTAAGTTTTCTAAAGTGCTCTAAGAAGAGGGAGGACCTTTTAGTTAGGAAGAAAACCTGTCTAAAGTTTAGTAAAGCTGAGGGGGGAATGGTAAGGCCATCTTGGTGAAGGGAGAGCTCCAACTTGTTAGTTTATTATTTATATTTTTTCTACAATGTGATCTCAACTTTCTCAAAATGTTTCCCTTTATTCTGAATATACAATTCACACACACACACACACACACACACACACACACACACATACACACACACACACACAGCAGTGATATTTGACTAGATTTGGTTAATGTTTTTCTTTGTATATGTAAAACTACATTTATGAAACACTCATTTTTGAATAAATCCATCATATCATTTAACTTGATTTTTTTTTTTTCAAACCTGAATAAAACAGACATTGTAACTATTTTACAGCTGGGGCCACAGAAATTTATATGAGGTCTCATGAACTAACGTTCATGTCTCATGCTTTGCAAGGCAACGCTGCAATTGTTATCAGTAAGGAGCTCAGCCTTTGTTTAACCTTATCCACCTCATTTTTTATTTGATCTCAAAACATTAGCTTCATTCCAAACCCAAGGAGAGCAAATGCCAATGGAGCCAGTGGGGCCAATAGAAATGGGCTAGAGGAATCAGGTGGGTTGTGAAAGGGTAGCTCTCCCCATGTTGTTCCCTGAGGAGCTGACTTCCAAGTTCTTCTTGGCAAGTAACTGAGTATTTGAGTGACTCACAGTGCTAATTAATTCTGAAGAGCAAAGTAGAAGAAAGTGGATTGCTTGACAGCTGCCCTACACATTAAAGTGTCAATTCTAGTTAACAGATGCCACTGATTAGCTGCTTTCAACTTGTTTTCATAAGTCGATCATCAGAATGGCAGGCAGTTTTTATAATTTCTTTCATGGCTTTAGACACAAGCAAAACAGCACTTTCTTTGAACAATGGACATTCAATATTTTGTACTTGCTTGGACATCATTGCCTTTGCCAGTAATTGCTAATTTTCATGGATCCCTGACCATCAGTAGCAGCTACTAAATTTTATCGGGCACCGACTATGTGCAAGAGGCTATAATAACAGTTCAGTAGTATAAAATATGCAGGTAAAATGTTTACTCTCAAGGGGCTTAAGATCTAGGATAAGAAAAGCAGTAGTACGCAAATAAGGTGCCATTTTCTTGAGCACCAAAATAATATTCAAATAAGAATGACTGAAGTTACTAAAGGTAGGACTCTGGTATACTTTCACAATTTCAATTATTTTTCTTTATTTTCCTCTTGGCTGAATTATTTATTTATTTATTTATTTATTTATTTATTTATTCATTTAGTTAGTTAGTTAGATAGTCTCAGTACAATATTCCAACATACCTCTTAAAGACAGAGAGCTGCTCTTATAAGAGCCATTAATTATTTGTAATTAAAGAACCTTTTGCCCTCAAGCAAAGAGAGTTGATTTTGAATGAAAGTGCCTGACGTATAAAGTGACTGGGCCAGACTGAGTAGTTCTTGGAGTTATATCAGAAGTAAACTCATTTTAAGAGCTTTAGTAATACTGTAATAATAAAAATAATAATTTCATAACATCTCTTATTTTTATTATACTTTATAGTTTGTAAAACTTGGATTTATCCATATATTCATGTGATTCTTATTGAAACTGTGAGGTTGTCAGAATTGGGCATCTTCCTTTTAGAAATTAGGAAACTGCAACTCTAGATTAAGGTTGTAAATTTGGGGCCAAGGATCAGAATGCATGGCGTTTCCACTCTGAACACTGACTGTCATACTATTGTATCTAAAATACCAAGACTCAAAAGTATATTTACTGAAGAATGGATTCTAAGGCCTTATGGATCATGACCTAGGCAAGACCATTTTTAGACATAATTGTAGAGTTGAAACAGCTTGTGTTCAGCAGCCCTAATTTCTGTTCCACAGCTTCCCATCCTTCTTGCCCTTGATCTTCCACTGTATTTCTCCAGTCTCAACTGTCACCTCCCTATAGGCAGAAGCCTTTTATTGCTCCATCTTTTTTGGCAGAGACAAAGTAGAAGACGAGATGTACAGCCTGGAGAAATTGCCCGCTACTGTTATTGTGTAGTTGCTGTGTGTTTCTACATAAGCCCTGTGGTGTAGGTTTAGGAAAGGGGCTTTGTGAAGGTTAATGTTAGGGACTCAATAGCACGTTTTGTTTATTCCTCACTGCTTCACTGGAGTCACCTCCCCTTGGGAATCTCTAAGACACACACAGTGAGAGCTGACCTATCTTCCTCTACACTTTGGTGGCACCCTACACTTCTCTCTTTTGTAGCACAATGTGTTACATTCTATTATATTTTACTTGCAATTGTCTCCTCTCTGAATATGAGAACTTTAAGAAAAGGATTCTATCGTCTTTACCTTTATCATGAGCAACACACTGGGTCCATGGCAGGTGCACAGGAAATATTTTCCAAATGATAGAATAAATGAAATGGGATGGAATGATATTAGAATGGTCTAGGTATTTAATTCCAACAATTTCTTGTAACATCTAAATCAGAATAATATTGTATTTATTAAGGAAATTCACAACATTCTCATTCCTGGAGAGGACCCTTAGCAAATCGTTCTTAAAGGTATAATGCATGTAAATAGTTAGCCACAGACTTGAAATAACAAAGGGCATATTTTTCAGTCATACATAATTTTCAAATCAAAGAGTAGGTGAGAACATTTGTCTCTTAGCCTAGTCAGTCTGGATGGAATGTGCCTGGAACCAATAAGGATGAACTATAAAGGCCCAGATGTAGCTGCACTTTAGAGCTGGTGTTGTAAGATCCCTCAGTATAAAATGAACTAGATGCACATATTAAATTATTAATAGGCTAGCTTTCTAAGTCCAAGCCAAGGTAAAAACAGTTGGGTGAGCGAGGCTACAAGACAAAGTAGATCAAAGTATATGATTTGATCAACACTCTCAATAGTCTTTCAGCTTTTCACCTCCTTACATCAAGGAGCTTTGAGTTGCAATTACAATCAACTGAGTTGAAGCAGTGTTCAGACACCCTGGTAGCAAGGCACAGTATCACTGGTTCAAGCCCCAAATGCATCTAATTTGGTTCTATTTATGTGAGCAGTGGGACATACTTTTCTGATATTCATCGCAGCTTCTCTGAGACCCATGCCTCGGACCCAGCAATTTGAAGCCAATTTCAAATCAATGAAGTCATACTTCTAAATGTGATTAAGAAAATCAATAACAAGGTGTAAGCAATTGAAGTTTTTGTTTTATTCCAAAACTCAACAAATCTCAGATTTGGCAAAAATTCTTTTAAGTCCCTGAGAATTAGCCAAGTTATAAAAGACTTACTTTATAGAAAAGGAAANGGGCCAGTGAAGCAACGTCCTCCACAACTAGATTGAAGAACAAAATGACAGCAACTTGTCTGTTCCCCTTCCCCCAATTCCCCAATAAAAATCTTAAAAAAAAAAAAAATTAGTTGACTCGACATTATATATTTCTTGTTTTCTTTTTTTTTTTTTTCTTTTTCTTAGCTGAGCCATTCTGCCACCTCTTGGCAGCTCAGCGGCAGCTCAGCTTGAGCTGGGACCCAAACTGCTGTTGCTCAGAGCTCACACTCTTGAGCGAGCTCTTAACCAACTGAGCCACTCAGCTGGCCCAACATTATATTTTCTGTGATATATTTGCTGCTCTCTTTCAAAACTGGCATTCTCATATTTTCCCCAGTGTGTCTTTTAAGGTTCCGAAAGAATAATACAGTAATACCTTGTGTGTGAGTATAATTTGTTTAAGAAACAAACTACTTGTATTGCAAGACATCACTCATTTACCACATTAAAATGTATTAGAAAGGTATTGCTTATTTTGCGGAACACCTGCAAACCAAGTTACTCACAATCCAAGGTTTTACTGTGTTTTTAAGTTGATGCTATATAGTCCAAATTCTCTCATAAGATATTTATGGGGTTTGATTCATTGGAAATGCTGTGGAGGGGAATTATGCGTTCAATCACAATTTTGGATAAAATAACTCATTAGTTAAGCCAATTAATATGAACTGAATCTGTACTAGGTGCTGGGTTTTTGGTGTACATGTGTGAAAAATGATAGGAGCCTTGTGTGTTGGAGAAATTAAAGAGGACAAGTGTGAGTCTAGGAGTGGTAGGTAAAGGGAAGCAATAAGGTGGAGGGCCAGAGCAGAGTGAGATCATGTGTTTCTTCTATACTACACCAAACACCTTGTATATAATTTGTATAATATATGAAGAGTATAGTAGATAACTATTGAGACATTTTAGGCAAGGGAACAATGTGAGTTAAGATGCTTAATTAGGTAAACCAGTGCTATAATGGATAATGGATTAGAGGACACCCCAAGACCATGTAGGCTGTTGTTATTATAGCCTCAATAATGGATGATTGGGATTTGGAAAAAAAAAAAAAAGATGGCAGTAGAAAAGACTGACAGTAGAAAAAATAACTGACGAGATATATTTAGGAATCTTATAGAATTTCGTATGGATGGGTATGGGAGGTGAAAGAGGCATCTTTACCAGTAATGACTCAGCTCTTTGCCTTTGATGGACAGTTATAGCATTTTCTGAAATAGAGAAGGAGTGGCAAAAGTTCTGTGATGGGTGTTGACAAGAACACAAAAGTTTATTACTTTGGGACATGTTAAATTTGTGATTACCTTGAGACATTCACATAGTGATGACAGGAAGACATTTGTAGATTTATGAGTAAGTCTGAGGCAAGAAATGTAATGTTCAGAGTTATAAATATACTTATAATATTAAAATATATGGAAATTGGTTAGATTTTTTCAGAGGCTACAAGAGGGAGAACTACAGGGTGGTTGGATTTTTTATATTTCTAAGAGGGTGCAGGGAGAAATTTTAGAGATCTGGTGCAAGAATAGTGGCTGAAAAAGAACTTTGAGAAAGACTAATAATAAAGAAAATTACAAAGCATCTAGTACATAAAAGAGAGTATTTAAAGATGGAGAGAATGGTCAACAATGCTAAGTGGTGCTGAAAAGTGTAGAAAGAAGGGCCAAATATGCCTATTGAAACCTTAGCAAGAGCCATTCATGTAAGTAGAGAGATGGGAGCAGTAGGCAGACTGAAAGGTGTTGACAATAGTAATAGGAGTAGATAATTGGAGATATTGGTGTGGACAGCAATTTCTGGAAATGTGTATTCTTTTTCTAAGACACGAGGTGCTATAGCTTATTTGTTTGTCAGTGGGAATTACCCCATTGACAGCGAGAGGCAAAGATGCTACAGTGGGAATAACTGAAAGAACAAATGTGTTGAGAAGACAAGGACCACATTCGGTAAAACTGACCTTTGATGAGAGCGGTGTCACTTTTTTGCTATCAAAAAAAGAAGAAGAAATTGGTGCTGGTAGCATGATCATGGCTTCTATTTTGTCAGTGAGCCCTTCATACAAATTATCCAACTTACACAGGTTAGAGAAGAAGAAAGATGCAAAAGCATTACTAATGATGAGAGAATACATTTAGAAATTAAGTTATGCATAGTATTGCTGTGTATAGTTATGTGCCCATGTGAAGCTGGTTATAATGAAATATTACTATGTGAACCCCATCTGCTTAAATGAGCCACAATCTCGAGTAGTACTCCACTGAGCATGTGTGCAGAGACCAAAAAAGTCAGGTGGTTGATTTCATATAAGAGTATTTTTATCTGATAAGTACAGTGAATGGAGGGAATAGCACTGAAGTTGATTGCATGTACATATTTATAAACAAAGGGATGAAATGGAGCTCTTAATAAGTTAAAAGTACATTCCAGAACAGAACCTTGATCAGGTAAGTTAGAAAGAAAAGAAGTAGATGTAGAAGAGTAGAATCTCTTATGATTTCATGGACACCAAAATCATTTCTTGGGTTTTAGTTATGTATATATATATATATATATATATATATATATATATATGTATGTAAATATTATATCATGTCTACACACATGGAAATATATGATTGACAAATGATAGGCAAATGAATTTCTTCAAGATAGAGCAAAATTGCAGGAATAGCTGATTTTATTTGTGTACACTATTAATCCAGTGGTTATGATGGCACATACATCCAGACTTTATTTTAAAAATTAGTTTACCCAGCTATACTTAGACTATACATGGAACTCTCTGATTATCACATAATTAAAAATGATCTATTAAAAGATGTGAATGCAAATGTGAATACAAAAATGTGGCAACAATGTGTATAATTACTTTAAAATTTTCCAAAGCCTAAATTGGCTGAGGATTGTGAGTATGTGAAAAGAACCACTAAACGGGCTTCAACATTATCTGTTTTAATGGAAGAAGCAGAGGCAGAAAGAATTACCAATGCTACAGGTGAAGTGAAACTACACCTCTACCACATGGTTTGCTATGATAGGTCACATATGTTTTGTTGGTTCAAATTGCCTACACAGTATTTATGTATGTTTCAGTGGCTCTACCTGTCCTTTATGAAGGGTCTCATACTCTCCACTGCCATTCATGAGTATAGTTATCACTTGTGCCAGCCAGAATCACTACATGTGCCAGCAGCACTGCTTCCACCAAACCCACCAGGCAAGGCAAGGCTGAACAAGTGACCAAGTCTATTTTATTCAACAGTTTCTATCCAGAGGCTGGCATAGTACCTGGAGCAATACCATGCTGTCAATTTGTTTGTTGTTGATATATGCAATATTCAATATACAGATGAACAGAAAATGACAATGGAAATAATAAATTCTGGTGTAACCCAGTGTTAGAGCCTGCCGTGCCAGGCTAACTAATCATACATTCATAGAATAAAAAGGCATTCATAAAACTGTGGCTTACATTGGCATTGCTAGAAAAGTATTTGATTTTTGTCTTTTGTCTGCCTTCTTCTACATGCTTCATCTGACTTTTTTTTTTTTTTTTTGGAGTGCGGGGACAGGCTGTTGCTGGTGTTGGTTTTCCCCCCTCAGGTATCCCATGTGGCCATTCCTATCCCATTTATCCAATGACTGAGTTACCTCTTTCATCTTGAAACGCCTATTTCCTCTTTTTCTTTCCTTGGCTTCTGAGTCCTATGATGCCACAGAGGCAGAACCTGAGTGCCTACAGGGACCAGTCAGTAAAAATGAATGAGAGCAGAACTGGGGAAAACTGTGGTGAATAAGAGGTTCCATGCTGTATCTCAAGGAGCACATGCCCTTAGCTACAATTGATGTGTGCCCCTGGAAATGTTAGTCCAGTGCTACTAGATCTGTATTTTTAGAGTAGTTGAAATATCTCCCTATTTTTATTGGGTTGTCAGAAAAGTCATGACGCATGTTTGCAACAGACCACACTAGTTTATTTTTGGAAGTACTAGAGTCATTTGCATCTATGTTATTGCTATGTCATTTGACAGCTGAGAGTTCTAGCTTCATTCTAAAAATAAAAATTGAGTGATTTGGTTGAGGTTTGGAGATTTTACAACAAGTTGAAGATGGAAGACCAAGCTCTGCATTTTTGCCATATTTTATTGTTTTACTTCCATAAAGGGAGGAACGCGCGTCAAGCTTGTGAAAAGTTGCATAAAATTTGCAGTGACAATGCTCTACAAGAATGTCAGTGCCAACAATGGTTCATGAAATTCCATGCTGGTGATTTTGATCTCAACAACGCTCCTCGGTCAGGGAGGTCCACCAAGGTTGATGACAAAAATAAAGGCATTGATCAAGCCAATTCCATGTTACACAACATGAGAGATTGCAGAAACATTGAACATCCATCATTCACGCATTCATGACCACCTGAAGAAGCTGGGATATGTAAGCAAGCTCGATATCTGGGTTCCTCATGAACTCAAAGAAGTTCATTTGCCGACCTATATAAACATCTGCAATATGCTCATTAAATGTGAAGAAAATGATCCTTTTTGAAGCAACTGAAAACTTGTGATAAGAAATGGATTGTTTACAACATTGTGATGCACAAACAGTCTTGGTCCTGATGTGATGACTCACCTCAAACGACATCGAAAGCAGACATTCTTCAGAGGAAGGTTATGCTCTCAGTGTGGTGGGATTTTAAAGGTATCATGTTTTTCAAGCTCCTACCAAGGAACCAAACAATCAATTTGAATGTGTACTTTCGGCAGTTGAACAGTTTGAATGAATCCATCATCCAGAAATGTCCAGAGCTTGATAATTGTAAAGGAGTTGTGTTCCATTGTGACAACGCAAGACCACACACAAGTTTGATCACCTGTCAAAAGTTACTGGAGCTTGGATGG
>NW_017731386.1:1466908-1473768 GCF_001890085.2 Hipposideros armiger
CAGACTGAGGGTTGACATTACCCACGGAAAGACTGCTTCATAAACTTTCCCAGAAAGCAGCCTGTTTTTCTTTTCTAGCCTGTAAAGAACCAAAATGGAACACTTGAACCTTGCCTCCCAGAGCATGATCCTCATCCTTTAACACAACCCATCCTCTAGAAAATAAAGAAATGAGCCCAGGCAGGGTCTACATGTGGCCAGATGCCACAGGGTGCCACTGCTATCAGGTGGCACAGATTTAATCTCTAGGCGCAGGGCTACTGATTTGATTTAGGGTAACAGTTGTTAAGAGCAGAAGGAGCTGTTGGCACAAATGGCGGCCCTCTCGGCCAAGCATGCTTTCCAACTGTCTTGGATTTAGGAGGAAGGAAAGAAAAAGCCACAAGAGGGTAAAAGGGAGGGAGAGAGCATGGTAGCAGACCTATGGAAGAGTTGGGCTGTAGCTCACTCAGAGGAATTCCATTAAATGAACTCATCCGTCATCTTGCCTTTTATTGATGAGTGGCATTGCTTGGTGGCAAGTGACATAGCAGAACAAATAGCATCAGAGTCCTGGCTCCCACTCTGAGGCACACACAGACGCGTGGGCCCCAAAACAATGAGTCATTACTTATTACATCCATTATTAACTCAGCTCAGCCTCATTAGGCTTAGAAATTGAGGAGACAAAAAAAAAATCAAAAGCTAAGTAACACCAAGTACCCACACATTTAAGGGGAAGGGGGTGGTGTGGGAGAGACAGTGAATAAGTGAAGGGCAGTTACACTAGCAACTCAGCAATTGTGACATTTTCAAATCCTGAGGGCCACAGATAGATGATTGTGTGTTTTCCCTTTTCTGACATGATTGCTTTGAAAACGACACTTTAAAATAGTGCGGCTGAAGTTGAAGAACGTAGGAAGCTAACACCAGCCCTTCAGAATAAAGTTTATTATTATAAGTCCCTTTATTAAGGGATGTTTGGAGGTTGCAATATGCTGAAACCCATATGCATTATCACATTTTCTAAAGAGGCTTCTAGAAGTAGCAGAGATAACCTGCCACTCCTGTAAAGCAGTACATCTGTCAATATTGCAAGAATGCAGGGGGATCTTTTTCTTATTTTTTGTTTGTCTTACATCTGTCTAGGCTTTTTCAAAGTTGGCTTCTGCATCCAAAAGTAAACACATTTTTTCCAGAGTTTAAGTGCTCTATTACAGAATCCAGGTAATTAAAGAGAAAGTTACTTCCATATTTTAACAGTGCTGCACAATGATGGAAATACTACACAGAAAACAACAACAACAATGACAAAAAAACAACTAGTGTTTTGGAAATGATTGTCTTTGGGACAAAATATGAATTCATATTTAGAACAACTTATGGAAACATCTCTTCTTTTACTGCTAACTATGGAGAAAAATAATGTTTCACATGACCCCATGTGAGGCTAACTGACCAACCTTGTCGACTAAGTTTGAGTTAATTAAGTCAAAGTATTGGTTGTATTTTTTTTGTCTCTGAATTTTAATAAACTATTTTGCCCATGTGGCCATGACTTCCTGGTTCTCAATATATAAGTATGTTTCCTAGGCTTTCAAATACTTTCTTCTTAAATACAATATTTAAGGATTTTTTCTTTTAAGGCAGTATAAGAATGGATTTTGGGGGTGTTCTTGCTCCTTTAAGCTGCTGAAACACTTATATCTCTATGAGGCAGTCAAAACTTATGTTCATCACGCAGCCTATGTACAATAGGTCGTTGAGTCAATGTGTGTTTGCAAATTGGCAGTTAAGTAAAAAAGACACCAAAAAAGAAAAAAAAACCACAAAACCCTTAGTACTTAAGACAAAAGTTAAAATTGTTCCTTTTGTGGAGTTGTTGGTTTACTAAAATAATATTTTGGACAGGAAATAAATTCAAAAGTGGTCATCAAGATTGGTTAAACAAAAGTAAATCAGTGAGTACATGTCAATGTTAACTTTCCCTTTGTGGCTTTCTGTGCCTCGATTTAATTATGTATTTGGAAAAATAATTAAATGTCTTTAGGATCAAGGGTTATATGTATGAACAGACAGTGGGATACTGAATTTGATTGCACATATATTTAATATCTCAGAAAAGTAATTGATTTATTCAGTTTTATATCTAGACATATAATATAGCCTGATTTCGTGTCATTATGATTATGAAATTATGAATAGTAAAACCATAGTATAATTCTCATTTTACCCTATAAATGAGTGAATTCTCTCTTAACACTAGTATTAAAGAAGAAAGAGAAGAAAAAAAAAGTAGAGAAAAAAAGAGAACAAGAGAAATACATATATACTTTTTAGTTTATCCTACTATTTTGAATTTTTTTTCTAATTACAGTATTTCTAAAAAAATTACCAAACTTATTTAATTTTATTCTCCTTTAGAATGGATTAAGCATTTATCTGTCGCCCATGGTTTGGATGAAAGACTCTAGCAAAGAAGAATGGATAAGTGATAATCCACTTTTTGTTTTTGTTTTTGAGCAACTTCTAGTTGAAAATATGTTCAAAATAGTTATCTATAATTTGGAATTTGAACACATTTAGAGGTAGGAATGATAGATCTATCAGTTTTATTCATCTGTAAATTTTCATTGTAATACTTTTACCCTTAGGAGCAACAGGATAAATCTATCTTTTCTATCAAACATCCCTTAAAACTATTCAAAGCTGATGATTATGTCCCTTAACGTGCTTTTGTGTGCACAGTCAGCTCCTTCAACTGTACCATCTGGAAGAAGCATTTAAGGCCAAGTCAGCATAGAGAGAATGAAAGTTTTTCTGTGGTACGAATGTAGTAGTGACTTGGTGGCTTCATCTTCTCCCTGGCACACCCTCTTTCCAGGCAAATAGCTCTGTGGGTTGTACAGGAGGTTCCTTCATCCCTACCTTCTAGTTCAAAGGAGCCATGCCCATTGNTATGAAGCTCACTGAAAGATGGCAAAAGGTTATCAAACAAAACGGGCAATATATCATTGATTGATCTTTGTTCTTTATATAAATAAATGACCTTTCAAAAACATAGACAAAATACATCATGACCTTTCTGACAACCCAATATATGTTTGCAAACAAATCCCCCAACTCAAAATGGTAATGCATTATTGGAGACCAAATAGAACACATCTATGGCATAGACCAGCTCACAGTCACCCATTGGAGACCTCTCTTTCATCCCCTGTGGTGTCTCACCTCCAAGTTCCCATCTCTTCTTGTGCTGATTTTCAATCTGTATACAACAGAGCTTCCTGATAAATGGTATATAATTGAATTACATGCCTGGCAGAAGAAAGTCTTCACCATGGTCTGAACTCTGTTACAGTACCTGTGAAATGATTACCCCTTCTACTTGGCCAAGTAGTAATAGAAGTGGCCTCTCCTGTGCACTATATTTCTAAAAATCACAGTTTTTCTCATGTTCTTATTGTGGCTTGGCTCATTGTTCCCTTTTAGAGGAGGAAAGAAGAAGAGGAAAGGCTAATCCTGCTTCTCTGGTGAAACAGAGGTCTGTGGGACACAAGGATGGGAAAGCTGACAGACAAAGGAAGGACAGTATTGACCAGGAGACTTGTTTTTTTTGCATGCTAGTCTAGTTCCTAATCCTGCTGCAATCAAGCAGGCAAAACACCCTTTGTGAAGGTTCGCATTCAAGATTATTGTATGGGATAGGGCTTGAGTTAGAACTAACAAATTTCTGAGATTCCTTCTAGCTCTGAGATTTTATAAAACAAAAGAAATCAATTCTCTTGTAGCTCAAATTATAGAACTTAAATCAGTTTTTAAACATCAAAGTTTTAACTTTTTGAACTGTAGGAGTCTGAAATAGTTTATTGTCTTCTGTTTATGGATAGTATTTTGATCATGACTCTGCTGTGGAGGATACTAGACTCATAGCTGGTGATCAATAAACACGTGCAAAATCAAACTGGATTCACGTCTGCAGGTTTCAGCCTACCGTGGTACACATATGGCCTTAATTTATATTGGCATCAGACTGTTTAAGAACAGATTAAATTAAAGTGCCACCTGCCATATTTTTAAAACCAGGGGGAAAACAGATTTATAGAATAATTGGTACCAGAGATGAGAAAGTAAGCACAGAGGACAAAGACCAGATTTTATTCAATCTATTTTAATTCAACAGATATTAATGAGTGTCTAGTCTGTGGAGGTCCCATGCTAGGTGCTGTGGTAATATAAAGATGTTTATGCACAGTTTGGGCTTGAATAGTTAAGATGTTTATTATCTCCCCTCTGTCCTTGCGATCTCAGAACCTATGAATTGCACTGCTCATAGGACAAGAGTTATATGCAGACATCAAAATCACCAGGTTCACATTTAACACATTTAAGCAAAAGTAGTCAGGAAAGCTGTCTTCCAGGGATGTGGTGGTGTTGCCATTAACACTTTTATCAGCATAGAATTGTATTCATTGCAGAACCCTGGGACTTGTGAAGTCTGTGGACCAAATGGAAGGGTAGAGGTGGCAGTAATCACACCACAGCCATGTGACAGGAGGCTTTGAGAGCAGCCTTTTCTAAAGAACAAATTTCGATCAGATGTACGCTCACATCATAACAAACTGGAAACATCACTTTGTCATACATAGGAAGGAAATCATTTCTTCCTACATATGAATGGGACAAATATTCCTCAAACTGGATCAAAAGGGAAAATTCTTATCCTAACCCGTGAGCCCAAGTGTGGAAATCTAACAGGAGGGCAGGTAAGCCCTGCAAAGGCTCCTTGTTGGGGGAGCCCTGACATGAGAGGAAGATTTTAGTGATATTAGAGGTGTTACTATGGGCACTGATGCATAGGAGCCAGATACAGTGGAAGAAAAATAATGAAAAATGCTGATTGGGAGCTCAGAGAAAGGAATGGAACATTTGTGCTCAACAATAAAATGTAATGCTCTGTTAATCTATTTCTTGGCTGTCCTTACTGTGTAGGTTTTTAAAATACACTTTTGTTCCTCATTTAGTTCCTTACATTATATTTCCTCCTTTCTCATCACTTTTCCTATTTTGACACTGACTTTAATTGTGAATAGATTCAACCAACTCTGCAAGGGCATGAACATGAAATATAATGTCAGCATCAAGAGAATCAATGCTTTTTGCTCCATACAAAATCAAAAATGTCAGATATGGATAGTGCACATTAGAACCATCTGTAGTAGAGGCTCAGGAAAGGTTCACCATCAAAGCCATGCACCAAGTTCCTGAATTCCTGGGGTGTTTTAGAGAAATGCCCTTAAATATCCATCCCACAGATTTAAGTACAAGTACATATATATAATCTCAGCTCTACCTATGTAAATTGACAAGAGAGATATTAGACCCGAATGACTCTTTGTTTTAGCTATTTGTCAGTGATTTTCCAATTAGCTTATGAATAGAACTCCATTTCAATTCTAGAGATAAAAAGAAACTTAAAAAGTGTTTTTTCCCNAAAACACTATCAAGTAAAAGTATTCATTTTATTGACTAATAGATTTAACTGCTATGATGAAGTTGAGCATATATAAGTTTTCAAGAGTTTAGTGTTATATTTAGCAGACTAATACCTTTATACTCAAGGGAGATTTGTGATAAGCCTGAGAAAAAATGACATGTAAGGTAACATTGGAGGCTAAATTCAAATGAGTAAGATGAGAACAAGACACTTGATTTTGCCAAGCAATGGGTCCAACTTTACCTTCACCTGCTAACTTAGCAATATACATATAAATGACAAAATTGTTGAAGGCTTTAATAACTCTGTGGAGATTGTCTTCCAAGAAATGTGGACACCACCAGATTATAAAGGGATGGAAGTAATGAAAATCAGAGCTGTGAGGGAAAAAAAAGAAACAACAATAAAAATAACAGAGGCTGGAATTTCATTAAGTAGAAGCAGTGTTAATGGAAAGGCTTCTAATGTTTTCCACTTGGGAAAAAAGATTGCTTTTTAAATATATATATATGATTTATCAGATTGACAGTCCTTCCCATTCTGAGTTTGCTGAGAATTATATTCATAAAGTTTTTAATTTTATGATAATATTCCCCACATGTTGAAATGATATATTTTTCTTGTAAATTTATTTTTTTATTCTATAAAACTGTCTAGAACTAATGTTTTATTTATGAGATTTTTAAAAACTACTCATTCAAATTATTTAAATAGGTATAGGACTATTTAGGGTTTCTATTTCCTCTTGGTTCTATTTAGGTAAATTTAGTTTTCTGCAAATATGCCTATTTGCCTAAGTCTTCAAATTTTGTGGCATATAAATATCCTGTGTCCTCTTGTTATTGTTTAAATCTTTGCTATATCTATAGTTCTGTACTATTTTACTTTTATAATATTTATCTGTCTTTTTTCTGTTTTATTAATTGATATAATCAATTTGCATATTTTATTGTATAATAATCAAATTTTGCTTCCTTGAACCTCTGTTTTCTATTATCTATGTCATTAAATTTTGTTTTTGTTTCCTGTATTTTAATTCCCTCTTTACTATTATTTTTTTCTTGGTCATTGCTCCTTTTCAGGATCTTAAGTTGAATGCTTAGTTAATTTGTTTTTAGCTTTTCTGTACCTGTAGTATAAAAAAATTAAGGCTGAAAGTCAAAGAAATTAGAGTTTTTAGTTACATCCCCCAAGGTATGTAGCATATTTAATCTTTATGTTTTTAAGAATATTACATTTTTATTTTGATTTATTTTTCATCCCAAGGATGATTTTGAATGTAAAAAAAAAAAATTGGGATCTTCAATTGTAGTTTTACTATTGCTTCTTAACTTTGTATTGTGGTAAAAGTTAAAAAAAAAGTCTGTATACTAATGTTTTTTTT
>NW_017731386.1:1481332-1489167 GCF_001890085.2 Hipposideros armiger
GTTAGCAAAAAAGTATTAAAAAAAACCCAAAACATTAAATGAGAAATTAGAAAGACTCAATTAGGTCAGAGTGACTAAAAAAAAAAAAAGGTTTTGAATATGTGTTATGTAGCTAGATTCTATTTTACTCAGGCGTTCAGAGATGCTAACTTCTCTGTGAGGTTGTCTGTGATCTAGATTAAGAGGTTGAAGATAAGGGGAAGGCATTTCTAACCTAAATGTACACTAGCTCATATTAGAATGTGTGGTCACTTGTGTATTCTAAAACCAAGAATACCCTAGTCTATAGAAAAAAAAAATTACTAAACTTGGGGGTAAAAGAGTTTGATCTAGGTGGCCTGTGAGTGCCATGTCAGTAGGACATGTTAACTTTTCCCAGTGCCCTCAATTTCCCTGTCCTTCACAACTGCATCACTATGCTGGAAAATGTGATTTTCATAGAAATGTTTAATTTTGCAGCTTAGAGACTTTGTGAAGGGGAAAAATATCATTTTTGCACTTACACTGCTCCTCAAATTGCTCACTTTAGAAAGTTAAAATTGGCCCTGAATATAATGACACTGGACTAACATGTGCGGAGATATTTTTAACTCTTTCATCTTGGTTAGCTCTGCTGTCCTTTGATTACCTGCTTCAGGTCAAACATCCACACCAGAATGAAATAAAGCCCTTCAGACTTCCAGTTGTTCCACTTTGCCTCCAAACTACACCAACTACCTGGATATTAAGAAATGCTCAGATTTCAGTTTTTAATCTTGGTTTGGTTACTGAAGATGAGTTAGACTTTTGACACTGAGTTCTACACATTAAGACTACACTGGACCACAGAAATCTTCCCATGAAAGAGAAGCTGCTTTTAGCTCAGTATCCTTCCCCCTTCTTCACCCCCACTTCTCCCCCTAATGCGCATGTGTGTGTNTAGAGAGATAATTATCAGTCTCTATTATATCAACTTTGAGAAAGGAGACATGTGAAATGTAAAGAAAAATGAATATTAGATTCTTTTATTATGATTCTTAAATGTAGTAGGAGAGGACAAAGTGGTATAGAAATAGCTGTAATACTGTGCAAAAAACCCTGTAAGTGGTATCTAGGAGTAATAAATACAAATACACAGACTGGAGAAAAATTACAGATTGTGTGACTGAAAAGTTCAGGACATTGGGGAGAGGAGGTAAGCTGAATCTTGAAGAATGAATGAGGCTTCAACAGGAGAAAGTAATTGTCAAAAATGTCTGCATTTTTTCCTCAAGCTCTCCATTGCTCCATTATTCTCTTTCCTAAACATACATTTCTTACCCACTTTAAAATCTAAAGCCACATACACAAGAATAGCATATTTAAGGAAGTGATTATTTATCATAACTTCCCTGTGTCTTACATTTTAAGTTTTGTGTGAAACACATTTTTTTTCATGGAATTGAATTAATTGAAAAGCACTCCTTTTTCAACTTTAATTTTTTTTTTTTTAATATTATGGGGAAATATCCCACCCTGTATTTTAGGGATCTGATCTCATCTATTGCAATTACTGGATCAATAGCTGAATAAATTGGCATGTGAGTTGAGTCAAAAGCTGCTCAGGGGCCCTGAGCCCACACATATTAGTCAAAATCAGGAGGAGGTCAGAAGGCTGCAGGAGAAACCTGCTGTTCATTATGGCCAGGTCAGAGATAATGTCATTACCTCATAATGCCTCCAAGGTGACACGGAAAATGCCCACTTTGTCATGTATTTGTTCAAGGTCAAATATAATACAGTGCTCTTAGCAGTGGATACTCACAGCCTCATGTACAAATATGTATGGAATTAGTTAATATACGATGTGTGATCAATAAATACAGTGAATGTTTAAATTAAAAAAAATATATTACAGTACAAAGACACATTGACATTAATCCCACTCAAAATACACCCTCTCATTTTGTTATCCCATTGTTCTTGCCACTCTCTGAAGCAGTTCTGGAAGTCCTCTTTCGTGAGTGTCTTTAGTTGCGCTGTTATGGCTGCCTCAATATCTTGAATCATTTTGACTTTGGGGGAAGAGCCAGAAGTCTCATGGTGCCAGATCTGGAGAATAAAGTTGATGTGGACACAACACAGTATTTTCATTTGACAGAAATTGCAGTTCCAGAAGCGATGTGTGACACGGAGTCTTTCCATTTTGGTCAAACAATGTGGTGAATGCTGCTGCCGAGTGCCATCCAACAGAAAGCCAGGGGACTTCAATATGGGAAGTCATGTATTGAACCTTAGTAACAGCATNCTGGGAGAAGGAGTTTAGGGCTTTAGACACAGTTCTAAAATTAAATTGTTTTGTGAGATTATGCAAGTCATTTGGATTTTAACCCCATTTTGTTCATCTGTAAAAATAAAGATATTAAATTTCATATTTATTCACTTATTTGACATAAGATATAGTCTCTCTCTCCCTCTCTCTCCCTCTTTCTTTTTATCACTTCCTCTCTTCCCCCACTCTCCCCCATTCTCCTCCATTCTCCCCCCTCTCCCTTTCTCTCCCTTCTCTCTCCTTCTCGCTCCCTCTCTCTCCCTCTCTCTTTCTCTCTCTGTCACCCCCAGATGACTAACAAATCTATTAGAAGATTAAAATATGTATAAACATTAAATTGCTAGCAAAAACAATGAACCTGTGCACAATTTGTGGAATAAAGACTGTTGTGATGTAGGTAGTGCAGTTATTCTAAGAAAGCAGAGTTCAATGACATTTGATACAAATTGTAGGAGATTCCCTGAAGAGTAAAGGTTGACCTGAGTCTGTAAGATTTTATTAGCTAGGGAAGATTTCAGAGAGTATCCTCCCAAAGTTCAAAGCAGTGAAACATGAATCAATGTACCAGAAGTATTACCACATAGACCAGAATCAGAAAGGAATTGCGCTGTGTATCAAAGACTAGAGCAATGGAAAATATGACAGTATGAGGAAGGCAGAATTACAGAAATTAAAGAGATGGCAAGAATGTTCAGAATTCACTCATTCTCCATTTACTTTGTTATTGGAGTGCAAAGGCCTGATTCTTGAATTCATTAATGGTCTTTATTTATTGACTGTGCCTCCCCATCACACATTTCAACCATTACCTCCCTCCCCATCTCTGGAAATCACATAGATCTGTGAATGTACCTGTCGGTGCTGTGTTGTAATGACATAATGTATGTTTCACACAGGAGACTGCTTCTTTCTCCTCAAAGCAGGTCATGCCAAGGTATGTTTGTGGATACTGGTGCATGGCAGAGAGAGGTGGTTACCTTGGAGTTATTAAGAGGAAGAGATGGAGAATAAGTGAAATGTGTGCTTGGGAACCATCTATGGTTCAAATCTGAGAAAAAAAAAATCATCATGTCCACAAATTATAGATAAACCTGAACATGGAATTAATACTGATACAAGTTAAAGAAATGTAGAAGAAGAAGAAAAAAAAAAGAATCCAAGACATGTGCCATGGATTACTTTAAAAATTTTGATATTTGTCTTCATTAAGAACTAGCCATGTCTTCAAGGGGAGAATGGAATCTTTTCAAGCTTTTCTTGAATGAAACATGGGATATATACTTAATTTTCAAAAAGCATTTGCATAGTATTCTCATGTTGCTGAATTCTCTGGAACTCTGAGGCCATATTTTTCATTTTATTTCATAACCTCACTAACCAATAGTGCATGATGTCTTTGCTAGATTCTCTTCCCCTTATGCTTCTTAAATTCTGGTGTTCTATATGGCTAAAATGGAAGGATATTAGAGGAAGAAGCCATTTCATTCATACCCATGCTTTTTGTAAAAAAAAAAGAAAAAGAAAGAAAAACATTCTTTATCCTTTGTGCTCTCATTTCATCAAATACAAGGATCTTGTCTAGTACATATCACACTCTATTTGTAAGCAAGCATTTCAGTGTACACTTGTACTCCTCAACTCTGAGTTTCTTAAAGTCATAAGCCATTGTTGACAGAAAGAATGAATATATCTATGGATTAATGAATGCTTGCAAAAATTAATGATTGTTTCCACCCAAACAATACAGAGAGGTCTTTCAAAGAAATATTTGAAACATAGCCCAGTAGCTTAATTCTCTTCAGATTTGCCATTTTATCTCATTTATCTGTTCACATGAATCATCTATGCTTTCATCCTATTACAGGCCACCATCATCTCTTGTCTAAACTTCTGAAATTGTTCCCTCTGTATCTNCAATAGAGTAGCTAGAACAAAGTATGTATTTTATACATTTTTGTGGAATAAATGATTTTTGTGTCCCTTAAATTCCTCCAAATGTAGTTAAGTCAAATAAATGCTGCCCTCAAAATAACAGGGGGAGAGTCCCTTTATTAGCATAATGAAATTTATGAAATCATGAGAAAGTATTATAAAATAATAATCACTAGCACAAGAACACTAAA
Source organism: Hipposideros armiger (assembly GCF_001890085.2). Taxonomy (NCBI): domain Eukaryota; kingdom Metazoa; phylum Chordata; class Mammalia; order Chiroptera; family Hipposideridae; genus Hipposideros; species Hipposideros armiger. Next base: position 1,485,746 of record NW_017731386.1, read on the forward strand.
ATATGTTTATAAATGCCAAGCACTTTATAATTATTATCACTAACCTTCACAATAACTCTGGGAAGTTGTCATTAATATCCTGATTTTGTAGAAGAGGAAATTAGTCTCAGATCTATTAAATAAATTGCCAAAAGATGAACTATTTAGAATTAATATTAGGACATGGCCTTCTAAAAGATCTTTTTGGTCACAAATTACACATTTTTAAAAGTAATTCTTGGATTTGTTGTATACCATTGTGTGATGCTTTTTATCCTCCATGTCTAACTAAAACTTCACGAGATGTTGGGAGTTTCCAGTGCTACAATAGGAATTTGATGGTTAACTGGCATGGTGTTGGAGATGCTAGTATCAGACTAAATGTTAGGAAATGAAAGCAAAGATGAGAACAACCATTTTCATAAGAAGGGCAGGGAATTCAGATCACCTAATTCCCAATTCCCAGCATTGAACATTATACTCTGGGTCTCCTACTGTAGCATTATTCTCTGCATGATGCTCTTTAGTGTCTTGTCCAATCAAGAGTGTAATTGTCCAAAGGAACTGATGCACCCACAACTACATGATTTCACAGTCTGAGAGATTTTCATGAGTCAGACATTTTTTTGAGAATGATCCAAAATTGTCATTTCTTTATATACTCTCATCCCACCTCCTTCAAATTTGTTCTCTTTGTCACAATTGCCTACCAAATTTACTGTTCAGGAGGGACAAAGAGGATATATCAGTTAAAGCATGTCTTTGCCTCAAATCACGTGTGTCCTTAGACTAAGAAAGGACCAGTGAGCATGAGGAGCATTGAGTAGGGAGCAGGGCAGAAAGGTATTTTTTTAATACATGCAACAAATACTGAGTAACCGGTACTATGTAAGGCCTTGAGAAAATACTAGTAAAAATAGGGTAGGGGCATTATCCCTGCTTTCAGTGGGCGTGTGGGACACATAAACAGAGCTTTCCAGGTCATCAGAATACCAGTTTAAAGTTACCCTATGAGTAAGGCAGGTAGGAGAGTGATGTGTGTGGATCACACTGCGACTACCTTTCCCTAGGCTTGGAGAGTCCAGGATGTCTTCCAAGAGGAAGTGCATCTCACCTGAGCTACTCCACAGAGAACAAAGGAGGAGCATTGTAGGAGGAGGGAAGCATATCCAAAGTTTCATGATAAGAGATCATGTCAGTTTCAGTAAGCTGAGATGTGACTGGCAAGGAATTGTGGTCCAGATCAACGTGCAGAACAAAGTAGGGATCAAAGGAGTAAGGGAGAGTATTGAAGCCTCCCCATTAAAAAAAAATCCCAATGCTATTGTTTCCTAATATTCTATACCATTTGAACTTTGTTTCTTTGATTTTTTTTACCTGTTATCTCCCAGAGTCTCCTATTAACATGCAAATGCAGTTGGAAGGTGCATTAATCAAAACCCCTTTACAAGCTAAGAACTTGTTGGATTTTAAGAATGGCTGAGGAGTGTAGGTAGAAAGTCGCCCAAGGTAACTTACCCCATTCTAAAATTTTGCTGCAGGCCACCACCACTTGTAATTATCATACCCTACTTTTACTCCCTGGGAGGAACTGTATTAATGCTTCAGTGCCAAGACCTAAGGCAGGGGCTTCCAGGCTGGCTGGAAGCAGACAGTAGAGAACATGTCATAGGCACATCCTCCATAGATTCCCACCAATTTCTGTAGACTCGGAGATGTGATTCCTAAGTTTTCTGGGTAAGCATCCAACTCCAGCCTTCTGAGATTCACCCCTCACCAGTCTTTAATTCTTTCAAATGTTTGGAAATTATAATCATATTTATTCCTCTCCCCTTTAGCTGTGAAGATTGCATTTTACTTGGTTCTTTGCAAATCAATCCTTCCTGACACACAGGTGATGGCTTTGCAGCAGACAGATTTACAATTGTTAATTTAGGAAAAGATTAGTATACTTCCAGATACACATTATTTTTAAAAATCTAAATGGATATGCAGGAAGAACAAGTTTGTCATATCTAAATATGAAGTCATTGATTCTGTATAGCTGTATTGCTCATTCATCTCTACCTCTTAACCTCACAGATGCAATAGGAAACCCTTAAGGTGGGATGTATGATTAATTTAACCCTCTCGGTAGCCATGGCATTCTGTATTTCATGGTTTTTATCAGCCTTCCCAACTGCCTGTGTGGAATTCTGAGTCTAAAGACATGATTGTTCAAAAAGGAAAGAAAGCTTAATAGGACTTAACAGGCAGGTCATGGAAGGAGGAGATGGAGATAAAAGGATGGGAAAGGATGCTGAATGGGAGGCTCTTGTAGATGTCTTTAAACAGTGCCTGTAAGGACACCATGGACAGCTAGCTTTATCGTAATTCAGTCCCTCTCTCTCTCCCTCCCTCCTCCCTCTCTCCCTCCCTGTCTTCCTCGCTTCCTTCCTTTTGTGCTAATGACTGATGTGGTTGATGAATTAAGACAAGACAATTTGAGGGGAGATCTACAACATCTATTTATATAACATTTAGACCATGTTGAGTTTAGTCTTCGGATGGCTATTTTTTTTCCTCAAACTGAATATGTATATAATGGATAATGGAAGAGTACTAGAAATAATAAGAGCAGAATTGAGAATATGCATTTTATTTATTTGAAATATATAGCATTGTGGTAGAGATTAATAAGACTCACTGTTATTAACATGATATAGTATTCTATTTTGAAAAAGTGAAATAATGTCAGTATCCATTTTTACACATATGAGGAATATAATTATCGAACTCATGTAAGTTTGATTCTCCCCCCATTCTCCCTTCCAAAACCCTTTTTGCCAGACTAGATATTTTCCTTCGGCTGTTGACTTGATGAAATGAACCAGATAATTGCCAAATTTTACTTTATTATGTGCCCATGTAGACAGAGTCTAATTTGACCATATAATGAAATGTTTAAATATATCCATACATTTTGCGCAAAATGAAACCCCACACCAGTCCTCCTCCTAGAACTTGGTCACTAGGGTATTTAAGGATGCACAACTGCAGCTGATGCAGAAGTTCTTTCCCAGATGTTCAATTTGACCTGGGGCAGCTCAATCAAAGTTTGTAAGGTTTCCAACATTCCTAGTGGGAATTTTCAGAAAAGGAGGCATATGGATTATTCTGGCAGTGGATATGCAGACAGAAACTCATGTGCGCTGACTCCAGAACGTGAAATCTCCCCAAGAGCAAGTCAAATAACAACACTATTTGTAACAATAATATTAATAAATAATGAAGGGAGCAGTGTTAATTCTTTTCAAGGAAATGAATCAAGAATCCATAAAGCAATGAGAGTGAAGAAAGTGAGGCTACCTGCTGAGAGCCAGAGCAGAAGGACAGGTGGGAGAAGAAATAAAAAAACAAAGGGTGCTAAAGCCTCATATATGACAACTCCATGGTAAGGGAGA
>NW_017731386.1:1498252-1499915 GCF_001890085.2 Hipposideros armiger
CTCTCTCTCTCTCTCTCTCTCTCTCTCTCTCTCTCTCTCTCTCTCTCTCTGTTTCTCTCTCTCTCAAACGCGTGCACACATCCTGAATTCATTTTCATTCTCAGTCTACTGGTTTACAAACCCTCTGTGAAAACAGCTTCCCTTCCTGTGTTTGAAGACTAGGATAGGGAAGTAGTAAGGTTTTAGTCATACATATTAAAAACTGAAGTTGCAAGCATCTTCACATCAGAAGATAAGGCTGTATATTTATCTTTTTTTAATCATTGAGTGGTTTCTGAAGTTCTCTTTGACAACTTATCTATCATAGTCTCTGTTGAATATTCTAACACTGTGACTATTTAATCTTCTGATATAAACAAAAGTTTAGTTTTTCACATCTCCCTCAGCATCTGACAAAAATTCGAGACTGAATGTCAATTTGTCTTTGAAAAGCTACTATCCAAAGCATGGAAATACCCCCAATAAGCAAATATGCCCATAGCATGATCGATTCTTTCTTTTCTTATCCCTTTGACTCTTTCTTTCTATCATGATCAATTTAGCAAATGTTTATTTAATAGTCACTATAAATAAACCCATTGTTTGGCACTGCCGGGAGAAAAAAGGAAGTTTAAAAAATCTGTTAGCAGATGAGATTTGCTATCTCCTGTTATCCTATGGCGAAAAAATTCTGTCACTTCTGTCTTCATCATCTCTATATTTATTTCCCGTCGAAAATCATTGATTCAGTATTGATCATTTGGAATACGCTATTTTTTTTCAAGTAGAGATGAAAATAGATACTAGATAGAGTCCCTGTCTTTAAGTAGTTTACAGTTTAATATGAGAGAAAAACAGCTAATTATATAATTCAGGAACAGTAAACAAGCAAACAAAGAAATGATCATTCATTTAGCTGAGGTTCCAAACTTCAGATCATAAGAATTCTCTGGTGTGCTTTCTCAAAATAGTTTCCTGGGCTCTTCTGAGCTGGAGGTTACTCCTTACCTGTAATGTTCAGGTAGAGCTGCCCGTTTACCCACTCTTTTCAAGTACCAAGGCCTGAGGACATACTGAATCTTATTTTATGGGGAAAGGTTCTGATGAACTCTATTTTTTATGAGGACCCCAGGTTTGATTATACTAGGTTCCATAACTCGGATCTCATTTTTACAGATGAGGAAAAATATAGCACCGGTTGATTAAATCAGTGTTTTCCAAAGCTAGCTATAGATCAAGGTGGCCTTTCAAAAAACAAAAAATACCAAAAAAAAACCCCAAAAAACCTTTTAGTTTTTCCTACTGAATAACTCTCTCTTGGGAAGTGGCCTAAGAATTGCACATTTGAAAAGCTGTTCTTATGAATAGTCAGCTTAGGCAATTTTGCTTTAGGACTTTCCCACATTTACTAGACCATTTTAGAGGTTGAGCTCACTTCTTTTGCTTCTATAGAGAGGGAGGATGTTCAAGTGGATTGGAGCCCAAGGAGTGAAGTGTGAATCGGAATCATCACTCAGTGTAATCATCTCTGTTAAGTGTGATAGCCATGGGTGCTGCTCTCCATTGGGCACAGAATAGAATGGCATTTCCTGGCCCTTTGTTGTTGAATTGGGCCAAATAACATGTTCCTTTTGTAGGAGGAGGAAGGTGAAAGTGAAATGTCAAAGGCTTTTTCCAGCACTTT
>NW_017731386.1:1502380-1505307 GCF_001890085.2 Hipposideros armiger
ATAATATTGAATATTTCCACTTTTGTCTAGCTGTGTTTGTATTAATATTAGACTCAGATTTAATTTAATCAGCGAGTTGGTTTCAACACAGCAACTCTTCACATGTGTTGGTGAGCAAACAATCTGAAAATCAAAAGACCAATCATCTGCTGCTCTCTAAAATGACATTTAGTCAGCCATGTTCACACTTTATTTATTTGATTATTATAACTACCTTTATAGTATTATAACTTCTATTTTCTGGAACAGGTCACCATGTTAACACAAAGATTTGTGACTTGCCAAGACCCCACAGGTAGATAGAAATAAAGCCAGAGTAGAAACCAGTATTGTTAAGGTTTAAATTAGAAACACCCATCCTGAAGACACCAGTGAGGCAAATTATCTTCCGGCAGAGTTGACTTCTCTTCATCTCCGTCAATAAACATGGAATATTGTGAATTTATAGAAGAAAGTGCAAACATAGTGGAAAATGACTTTTCCATAAATGACTGCTACTCAAGTGAAATAGAAATATTTCAACAAGGGGGCAGTTCACAGAGGGCTCTCATTTTGGAAATATGTTTCCTTTTCTAGTGTAACCAATTCCCAGTTTATTATCCCATCTATGCAATAAATTCATGGATGATGGATCCATAAGGGGCGATAAAGGGAAATTAGGTTAATAACAATAACTCATTTATCTAACGCTCTGTACTTTGCAAAGTGCTTTCAATTATAAAGGGTATTTGATGAAACACCCTAGTGAGGTTGACAAGGCAGAGATTTGTAGTGTTTGGCAATGGCACTAGTTAAATGGCACAATTATTTTGTAAAATTGGAAGAATTGTGAATGACATATACCCTTTGTACATAAATGTCTTAAAAGAGTAATGATAGTCCAGTTGAAAACAACAACAAATGACTTCAGTTGAATTATNTTATTATTTGAACATTCATGGTATTGTTTGATCACATATCATGTGATGAAAAGAGAAATTAAGTGGGACCAGTACACTTTTTATCACAAGAAAAGAAACATGTTATTTTTTTTCCCTACTACTTCAACCGCTAGATGTTTATTCTCCCACAGAATATTTGAGGGTTGTACTTTTGACTTCCCACAGAAATTTTGACAATAGATGTGACAAACAGATTGACTTCTGTTTCTTATAATCTAAACACACCTGACGTTTCAGGGTTTGAGACATTCCCTGGGTCTGCTAGATTTCTGCCAATCTTTTTTGCCCATCTACTGCCCCTCCAACCCAATCCTCCACCCCCAAGTGCTATTTCAAAGGTATTATGTTTTTAAGTTCTCACCAATTTAAAAAATGACCACAGTAGGTAGATGTATACCACCTGGTTCCTGACTCAACAGAAATTTAACACTGTTGTTAGCTACTCAATGAGAAATGGTGAACATTAGCACCTAGTCACAATTCATGTGCTTTCTTCAATAATTTTCATGGCTGTTACCTCAAAAAGCAGCTCACAACTTTTGATGTGGATTTTATTAGCATATTCCTGATCTCTTTCTCCTGACTCCTTGATTTTTTTTTCTGATCTTTGTTTTGTCCTTGCTACTGTCTTACTTCCAAATATAATTATATGACTTTACTCAGTATGTGATATAGTACAATACCTGTGTGTCATAGAGAGCTTGATTTATCATTGAACCTTTATTGAATAACAGTGTACTCTACTATTAACACCCTTGAAAATGTATATTGTATTGCATTAGATGATAAATCAAAGCGAGCACACTATTGACATTTGTTGGCTTACTAGCTGAATTCCGTGAGGAAGAAAAGAAAGGAAGAGAAAACAGGAATACAGTGTCTGAAACAAAAGTTTATTTCTCTGTCATGTAGTAATCAAGTTATATCCAGAAGTCCAGGCCTGGCAGTGGTGCTGCCATTGTTAAGTATTTTCTACATGTGGAACTCATCCAGTTCTCACCATTTTTGAGGAGCTGCTAGGAAAAAGAAACCAGGAGAGCACACAGACTTTTTTTTTTTTTTTTAAGGGCAAGGCCTGGCACTGACATACATCAGTTCTCTTAATCTCATTTGCTAGAATTTAGTCACATGGTCATAACTGGCAGCAAAGGAGGCTGGGGCATGGAGTTTTTAATTCAAAGGCCATGTGCCTGGCTAAAACACTGTTACTATAAATTAAGGAGAAAATGGATACTAGGCTACAAAATAGTAATCTTTCATACGGCTTTGGGGTGTGTGTGTGTGTGTGTGTGTGTGTGTGTGAGATGAAATATCTAAGAGCCAGGATTTTACCACGGTAATTAGCATCCTTCAGTTGCAGATACAAAACACTTCACTTTATCACGGAGTAAATGCTTCCTGATTCACCGCCACGTTGAGATGAGGTCAGGGATTTCTGCCAGGAATGCAAGTTGCTTTAAGGTGTAGCTAGTAGACCAACTCTCTATAATGCTTTGCTGTCATCAGATGAGGCAATATGCCATCAAAATAAAGCTCTAAATTACCCATTTTTTTCTGATATGTCATAACTGAACAAAACTTACTAAAAATTTATTCCTTTTCATAAAGCATAGTTGTGAATCATTTTCATTAGAAGTTCTACCCATTTATCTTAATATTTGTATTAAAATGTAATATCCCCTTTTACTTTAAAATCCCCAAGGTGGTATTCTATATGCACTCTTTTCTCCATCCTGAAGACTTAACCTGCAATAATCAGCACACGTTTTGCTAATGCCCCATTTTACCTGAGGATTTCTGATATAATAAAGAATAAGTAAGTTATCTTTAATTGGCATTTGTTATGTATTGAAACTTGTTCTACATTCATAAAAAAGGGCTCCGTTTTAGTTTTCTTAATCTAAATATTTAACATAGAAAAAAAGTAAAAGGTATTTAAAACCATGATTTGGTAATTGAGCAGAATATGACAAAACTTTCTTTTTA
>NW_017731386.1:1508822-1509855 GCF_001890085.2 Hipposideros armiger
TTGAAAGCCTGGTCCTCCCCACTATAAAACTCCTCATCACCACCTGTAGATCCCTACCTTTCCTGCCATTCTCAGGACAAACATCTATAAGATATTCTGTTTTGTTTTGTTTTGTTTTTTTCAAACACATCTTTTTTTTGGCTGTTGATGATGTTTTGTAATCCTCCTCCAAGGGCATTTTTTGTAATGGGAGATTCATAAACCAACAAGTATTTATATAGCACATGGATATTTAGGGGTGACAGTCCCTCGAGGGACTGTGGCAGGCAAGACCAATTAATACTTTAGCCTGGGAAAACACAATTCAAGAATATTTAACAAAATTATTGCGGTGGATGAATTATCTGAAAGGCCAACACTAGAATACTTTGGGAGAGGAAGAGAATGCTATCTTTGAGGCAATTTGCAGAGTTTATCATGTAAACTTCTCAACAACCTGTGAACATGTGAGCTAGGTATTTTATCACCAATTTGAATATGAAAAGCAATAAATCAACAACAATTTGAAGTGAGAAGTAAGAAATTTGTTTATACAACGTCCCTATAGCTGGTAAGCGATGGACCCCAGACCCAACTTATGACAGCATGATTTGGAAGATTTGGAAGCCAGTCATTTTTTGTTCTACCTCAACTCATGGAAACCTTTAATCTATTTTATACCAGAAGGCAGAAACCGGGGTGGAATTTAAAAAGACGGATGTGATTATAACCTTTTTAAATATGAGACTATCTAACAATGAAATAAGTTGCCTCAGAAGTAGTTGCTTCTGCCACACTGAAAGAGCTGAAAGGGAATGATAATCAACCTTCAGGCTTGTAGAAAGAACCCCTTGTCTGAAGTTGGATTAGATGTCAGCTAAAATCCATTCTATTCATTCTATGCCTCCAAGGAACTAAATGCTTTGTACTGTGGTGTAAACTTTAAATGAAGTAAGTTAAGAGAGACAGTCAATCAACAGATATTTATTAAATTTCTACAATGTGCAAGGCACCAGGATTCTCATCTTGCACCATGAAGATAGCTGCTTTTCCT
>NW_017731386.1:1517910-1525030 GCF_001890085.2 Hipposideros armiger
AAGGGGTCACGGCATTAGGAAGGTTGAGAACTGCTGGATGAGAATTATTGTTGTGTCATCTTTTCCAACTTGGCTGCTTCTAAGATGTAAGAATAACAGTAGCAATAATAATGAGCACAATAAAAAGTTATATAATTAAATTCAAGATTTAATGTACAATTAAAAATAAATACAATTAAAATTACATTATTAGCTGATGTCTACTGAACATCTATTATGTTTCAGTTGCTATTGTAAATAATTTATATGTATTCTTTTCATTTTTCACTTCAATGCAATGAGGTAGATACTGTAATTCTCCATTTTATTGATGAAGAATCCTCATTGGGCCTCAGCATCTACCTTGATTGCTTCCATATGGAATGTCCCTGTTGCTCTGTTTCCCAGGCACCAAGCCCACACATGTCTTTCTCTGTCCTTTTCACCATAGCCCTGAGGACTTTCCAGGTCTGCCTGCCTGCTGTCAGGCACTTCTGCATTCTCTGAAAGCATAGAGAATTTTGGATGTTATCCCACATTACGCTGACTTATATGTGACTGTCTGGGGCAACTCCTAGTCATCATGCTCTGTAATTGTTTCTCTCCCTGAAGGCACCATGCCAACATCAGGATGTATGACGTTTCTTAGTGACAATTTCTAATTTTAACAAGGAGCTTAATACCTCCGTATTCTCACAGTGATGTCTCTAACATTTGGAATCTACGCAGATGATGGATTAGTGACTGGGAGATGGACATACCCCAGATAAAAAGATCCTCCTCCTCTCTGCCTACCCCCGATAAGAATAACTGTTCTTTGGAAACATTAAGTGCTGCAGATTTCTAGATCAGGACCCTTCTGCCTTCATTTATAAAGGCATAGGACTGGAATGTCCATAGGAGGGCTCTGCATTTTCTTTTTTTCAAACTAACTCTACTTCCGGAAGGAGAGCTGGAAGGCAGAGGGCTGGTCACCAAAGAATTATTTTGAATTGGCAATACAAGGGAGAAAAAATAATTCATTGGATTAAAAATTCAGTGGAAATGTGAATTGGGAATGGGTTTTATAAAGGAGAGACTGTCAGTTACACTAAGAAACTAATAAGCTGATTTCCATCCACTGGGACAAAAGAGAAGGAAAGTAGAATGAATCACCATTTTCTGCTATAACAATGACAGTTGGAAGACTGTTATGGCTCTTCCGATGATAATAATTTCCATTTCGATAGGCACCTTTTTCAAGACGTCTGAAGTATTTTACAAGTGATTTTGCCATCCATCCTCATGTCTCAAAGAGGAGAGATACAAATACTTGCATCCTCATTTCTTAAGGAACAAATGTGTCTGAAGGTTTCTGAATACACTGCTCTTTTTCCAAAGAAATTTTTAATAAGTTATGCTGTGGAAACTGAAGCATTCAGTCATATCTAGGAAGAAAAAGAAAGAAAGACAGAAGTATAATGTTTGGATACAAAATCGCTTAAAAGTTTGTATCATCTTCTTATAACCCATTGTTTGAGAAGTAGAAAAAGGATAAAATAATATTTTCTGTATACATTATATTGTGTGGTCTTCGATTAACATCTATTTTGGTCCCTTAACATTTAGTATTTATATACCTCTATGATTCAGATGTTGCCCTTTCCTCCCTCATATCTTATTATTATATTTTCTTCTGCTCTTTTATCTATGACAGCCTCTAGGATGGGGTGAGCATGCATTGAATAACCTGTAGAGTTATATTTACTAGGTCAGTGTACATAATCTCAAGTGTGAAATAAAAGTCTACAAAATTATTCAGCACAAGAAAGAAACTGAAGAAAATACCAATTAAGAGGAGGGGGACATCCTATAAATGGTGACAGTGTTCCTGATTCTTCAACTTTCTTCTAATTTAGTACATCATAGTTGTACTATGGTTTTGTCTGTCTCTTCCAGTTCTATACTCATTAAAAAAGAAGGGTTTCTGGTAATCATGTATGGCAGGCAGACTAATAGCTAACCAAAGATGCCCACATGCTAACCCCCATAACCTCTGAAAATGGTGTTATGTGGAAAATGGAAATTAATGTTGCAGAGGAAATTAGAGTTGCTAATCAACTGACGTTAAAATAGGGAGAATACCCTGGATTATTTGGATGGGTCCAATATAATTAATAAGGTTCTTTAAATATAGAAAGAGTCAGAAGAATTTTGTATGAGAGTAATAAGTAATGTGATGTAAAAAAAAAAAAAAAGATCATTGCTAGCTTTGGCTTTCATGGACCAAGAAATGTGGGCAGCATCTAGAAGCTGGAAAAGGCAAGAAAAGATAGTTCTCCCTAGAGCCTCCAGAAAGAAATGTAGTTTCGCCCACACCTTAATTTTAGCCCTATGAGACTCATTTCGGACTTCTGACCTCCAGAACTGTAAGATTATAAATTTGTGTTGTGTTAAGCAACTAAGTTTGTGGCAATAGGCTACAGCAGCAATAGGAAACTAACATAGTATGCAAAACATGTTTAATACATAATTGAATGAATAGATGAACCAAGTAGAATAAGTATAATCCTATCACTTACATCTCAAAACCTGAAAGCAAGCTGGGAGAACTATAGTTCAAGGACTAACGGTTTCAAAAGATATAGTTAAAAATCCTGACCATAGCGGTGCCCATATGTTATTTTAATCTTAGTTTCATTCATTCCCTTGTATCTGTGAGGAATAGCATGGTGTTGTAAAAGAAGTAGTTGTCCATGAGCGCCAAAAGAAATTTTGGAAGTGTTCCAGTTCTACAATAATAGTTATTCTTTTTTTTTTTTTTAAATTGGGGAATTGGGGGATGGGAACAGTGCTGGGGAATTGGGGGAAGGGGGACAGACAAGTTGCTGTCGTTTTGTTCTTCAGTCTCACTGGCCCTCATATATGGGATCCGAACCGGGGCCCTCTGGCATCCCAAGCCAGCTCTTAACCAACGTGCCACTCGGCCGGCCCCGATAATAGTTATTCTAACATAAGACTTTCTCAGGTGCTTACTATGTGCATTGTTCTAAACAATTTACATGTATTGTCTAGTTTAATTCTCACAACAGTCCCATGAGGAAACTACTTTCATTATCTCCATTTTATAGATGGGTACTATGAACAGACACAGAGAGGTAAAGTGCTTGCTCAAGGTCACGCAGCTAGAAGTAGCCAAGTCAGGACTTGAACTCTTAGTTATTACAATATATTCCATCTCAAAAATATCTCCCCAACTTCTCAGTGCCCAACCTGTTTTCTTGGCACATGTGAAGGCTAAGGATATTCTAGAGTGAGGAAACAGTGTAAGAACGAGGGCCGTGTAAAGGTCCAGGAAGCGTTCTTTCTTGGTTCTTGTCTAAGGCACATGAAAAACTATAATGAAAAGTGAAACTAGAAGAATATTTTGGGCTCAGTTTCGAAAGTTTCTGAACTCTAGCTTAAGAGATTGCATTCTATTCAATCATCAGGAAAAAATATTAGGTTTTTAATTATTGTTGTGATTGTTTGGCATGTGTTGTTTGTTTTTGCCCAGCCATGAAGCCATCAGTGTTTTTATGTTAGGTTAATGTATATTGGCTCCTATCAATGGTGATGGCAGTAGAGACGATGAGACATGGGGTTCAGTGGGAAGACCATTATACTCTCACCAATGAAGAGTATTGGGGATCTGAAGAAGGGAGGTGACTACTGGAATAGAGCAGAGGGGGTACAATAGAAGAAATATTGGGGAGGTAGAACTGACTTACAAGTCTATCAAAAGACAGGAGAACAAGCCTGGATGGCTTTGAGCATTTTAGACTGGATGACAGAGAGACAGACGAACTTGCACAGACGGGAAGCTCAGGGAGATAAACCAGTTTGTGTTGGAGAGTACAGAATAACAAATTTGGTTTGCAAGGACATCACTGAAACGGAAGGAATTATATCCATCTGAGGTATTTAGCCCCATGAATAATGAGCACATGGTTTGTGATTGTCTTTCAGATGTTTTGCAAACTCCTTCAAAAAGATTTCCACTTTGAAGCTACTAATCTAAATTTCATTGCTTGTAATGATACCTAGATCACATTTAAAAATCCCAGGGCTTCACTTTGATTCTTAAATACTCCAACAATAATTCCTAGGTCCTGCTGCTCTGCTACCTGCTCACACCCTCAGTTTTAGTTCGATGGTTGCTACACCCACTGAGATAAGAACCTCCTGATATAAATAGACATCTTGGAAACTAGAACCAGCCCTATTGTGTAACCAGATGCAACCACATAATATGCCCCAGGACTAGAATGTTCCACCGCCTTAGAAATATTCAGGGGGTCCTGAAATTCAATGTGTCAATGGGGTTACCCAGACCATACTTCTTACCCACCTGCTACAGACGCACCAGACCCTACAGGCCATTGAAACATTGCTTTTCTAACCCCCTGATATTAAAATCTACAGACTGCCAGTGCTTTTCTCTGGGAAAGTAGATGCTTCAAACATGAGAAGAGGGGCTATATCCACCAGCTCAGCCTCCGCACTGCCCTACTGCACCCTGCATCCTCATTGCTCATATCAAACTCCTAAGCCGTGAATATCTGGAATGTTGCCTGGCAATCTTCTTTCAATTGACTGTCCTATTTTTACGTAGTTTAAAAATTCATCATACTTGAAAGTCATAATGGATGTGCAAATTCTCATTTTTGTTAGAATCCATCATAATGCCTGACAATCCATTGCAACAATTACATTCAATCATTACAGGAAAGCTCTCACAAAGTTTATTACCATAATGTTAAATACAGCTTCTCCACTGGTCTTTAACCAAAAACAGTTTTTTATGTTTGAAGTATAGTTTTATGAAGCTTGTTGAATAACAACTTTCTCCTTAGATCAAGGAAACTTCCAAATGCGTATTTGGTTATTTGAATCTTTCTTGATCCCACTTTCCCGAACTCCAATTGAATTATTCTCCTTCTCTCTCTTCTTCCTCCACTAAATTTTCTACATAGTTCCACTCCGGTACCTAAAATTCCCTGGATTTTTATTCCATACATCTTTAATCCTCCCACTGAATTATAAGAACTCTGAGGGCAGTGTGGTTTGGTCCACTAATGTCAGAATCACAAAAAAGCTGGTTTTGTATCCAGGTTCCACCAGATGTGACCAAATCTTCTTACCATTAGTTTTCCTCATTTGACATATGGAATTGATCACAATGTTCCATGTCTTATATACCTCAAAGGGGCATTATGCAAGTCAAATTAGAATGCTTTCTAAGCTGAAGGTACTGTGAAAATCAGTTCTGTAGCTATAGATTTTCACCTGCCAGCCTATTTCCCCTCCCCAGTCCAGACTTCTTGGCCCATCCTGCCCCATCTTTGCCTGATATTAACATGATCTGTGTTTCCAGTATAAAAAAGATTAGTGAAAACACACGTATTTGCATTTTTACACACACGCGCGCACACACACACACACACACACACCGATAACAACTGCTGACTCTAGTGTTCTCCTTAAACAGAAGGGAAAATAATATAAATAGCTCCTGTATGCAAGAACAGTGATCCACACCACTGTCAGACCCTTCCCAAAGTCCACTGGGAAATTAGACCTTATCAATGTCAAGCATCAATTCACAATCACCACAACAAAGTGGCAGAAGTTGCTACAGTGACACGCTCTGCTGCTGAGGCCAAGACTCTGTCACAAAGAAATGAAGAAGGACAATTATCCTGAGATTTAAGTCTGTGTAGACAGCCACCTGATATTATTCAGGAACAAATTTTTCACCTTGTTAGAGCTCCCCAATGACTGTCCCCAACTACTGCCATATCACTTCCTATAGTTCACATTACTTTATACAGAGTAAACTGGGTCTGAACTCGGTGTCTAAAGAGTTCTGGAGAAGGGCCACCACCAAATTACACTTGGTAAGTCTTGACAGCTTCAGGCACCCCAAGAAGCCCGGAGCTGTTGTCCCCCTGGGGCCCTCCTCAAAAATGACACATGTATCTCATGAAGATATGCTAGCAGGTTGCATGTGAAAATAAATAAATAAGGCTCACTATAGCACACTCTCAGGTAATAAGTATTGGGTGGCTTCAGCAAGTAAAGACATCAGCCTCTTGGGGATATGTTAATCTGCTTGTGTCTGCTAGGAGGAAGGCTGAACTGGCAGATGAAAGTCTCAGGCTGTCACTGCCTACAGGGAAGTGATGGGTGAACATCAAACTTCAATTCAGATGAACATCTCAACGCTTGGGTAGGAATTTCACTGTCGAAATCAGTTGATGGGGAGGGGTCCAAAGGAGAGGAAATGTATCAACACAGTCACGATACACACACCTCACCAGGCAACATGACTTCAAGGGTGGTAGTGAGTTGTCATAAAGGGAAATTGAAAAAATCGGCGCTGAGTTCAGAGCTCTGCATACAATAGAGTCTCCATAAATGTTAATAACAACAGGAAAGATGCTTCAGAACAGGCGGTTATGAATTCTGGCCCCAAGTTAGTGCAGTACACTGGCAAATAGTAAGGCCACTGAGATGAGGATGCTTAGAAGCCCAGGGAAAATATTCAAATTTAAGCTAAATGCATGTCCCAGTGTAATGTTTAATACTCAGGGTAAATAACATCAGACTGTGAAGGCACTGTCAGCGGGGCAAGCCTTCTTGTTTTACTTATCAATCAAGGCAATAATTCTACCAGAAGTCATTTCTATTCCATTTCTTGAAATCTTTTTCTAATATTCAGTGATTTGGTTGTTTCACATTCAGATTTTACAAATTAAAGTTTTAAGGGAAATGGTGACAAGTAAATTGGGTTTTAATTTTTTACATATCTCCGATCGATGGGATGATTTAGATTTAAATTCTTAAACATTCACTTCTTAATAATCGTACCTCTGTTTGATGTCAGATTGGCTACCGGATACAGAGTATTACACCATCACTGCCACAAAAATAATAAACATCTTTGGAGTGTTTTTCTGTTCTTAGCCTTATGTCCTGGATTTAAAATCGATGTTGACGTCTAATCTTTACCCTGACGAGATAAAGCAAGCATTATTATTTCCATTTTATAGATTAAGCAAACTGAGGCTTAGAGTGTCAAAATAATATAACCAGGGTTAGATAGCTAGTAATGGGTAGA
>NW_017731386.1:1526245-1545185 GCF_001890085.2 Hipposideros armiger
CTCTCTCTCTCTCTCTCTCTCTATCTCTTCCTCCATATATAAGTATACACATACATGCACATTCACATATTCATGTACTTTAAAGGTAAAAGAAATAAAACACCTCTTTATTCTGATAGTCTTAAATGTTTATGGTATACAATCTGAAAAATTCAGAAAAAAATAGGAAAAAGGCATCAAACATAACCCATAATCCCAAACTAAAAACAATTTATTGGTAAAACCTCTCTGTCTCTCTGTCTCTCTGTCTCTCTGTCTCTCTGTCTCTCTGTCTCTCTCTCTCTCTCTCTCTCTCGCTCTCTCGCTCTCTCGCTCTCTCGTTCTCTCTCTATGTATTTGCTTAGAAATGTTTACATTATTACATCGTGATTATTTTTTCCATACACAGGTTTTTAGATCCTGTTCTGGTGTGTTTCTTGAATTTCTAAGATAGAATAGAGACAGACATTTCTTTTTTGTAGGAGAGGTATAATTGGCATCAGACAAATAGCAAAGAGACACATGGAGGAAAGAGCAGTAGAACATTCCAGTGTTTTACAGAAGAGAAGCTATTAAAGAGAACAGTTAGGAGAGGGAGCTAAGAGTTTTAAACTTGTCTGGCCAAGAGACCATTTGCTGAAAAAAGCAAAACTTCTCTCTGTACGGAGGAGTTGTAATTCAAGTTAAACAATGTTTAAATTCTCACAGGGAGAAACAGCCCAAGTGTGAGAGGAAAACAAAAAAACAACTGTACGTATTTAGATATCAATAGAATTAAAATACACTAACAAACTTAATTAAAATTTACTTAGGAGTTTCTTCTATTGTGTGATTGGACTAATATATGTAAATCAGTATCTCCTTGGTAATTTAGTTATGTTAATTCAAATGTAATAGTTTATATTTTTTAAATGCTGAATTTATTAAAAGATGAATTTATTCATCTTATGCTCCTTTTAGTTCTCAAACAAAAATCAGTATGTTACTTGGGGCAATAGTTGGTACCCTCGAGAACTTTAAAATAAGGGAAGTAAAATTGGTCTCCAGGCCCTAAACTATAAAATAAATACATAATGCACAATCCAAAAATATGCACAGGCATATTAAAACATTGGAATGAATCCAGAGCTAGTAGACAGAATCATAGTCTGATTGAAAACTTATTTATCTGGAGAAAATAAATAAAAGAAGTCAGCAGCAGTCAGCAATAGGACCTTAGGTAAAGAAAGGGTAAACTAGAAACATTTATCTAAATCCACTCCTGGTGGGGGTGGGGGTGGAGGGTGCCCTGCCTCAGGGGTATGACCTCCCCTCCCTCATGTCGGAAATCTCAACATTTTCTGTCCCCATGTTCACTAATTAAATTTCGAGTATAATTTGACTTCTCATGCAACGCTATATAATCAGACTGAGGTGGTCAGATCATAAATTCATTCAAGCTGTTTGGCAATTATTTTACTGTCAATTGTTATATTGACAGATGATCAGAGACTACACATATGCATAATTGTATCTGTTCAACCCTAGGAGGCTGTGTAGATAAACTTTCTTTCTTTCAAGGCTAAGGGCCCTCCCTAGCTTAGACAAGATTGATTTTATTAGCTATATATGCCCCATCTGAAAATATGTTATATGTGATCCATGACTTCTCTTAGCCACTCAAGAATGGACATCTCTGTGACAATACAGCAAACTTCCTGTACCCCTCCATCAGCAAGCCCACAGATATGTTTCAGTGCTACAGAGTTCAGCCTGGGTTTAATGACTTGGGAAGATAAAAAAAATAAAATAAAATAAAATAAAGGAAGAGTGGGAAGATAAGAGTGGATTCAGCTGAGACTGGAATCATAAAGGATAAGACTCACATAAAAAAATTAACCAAAGCCTAGGAAGATAAACAATATAAGATTTGATGCATGTAACAAGGCCATATAAGACTAATGGCTATTCATATTGTACCAATAGAGAATTAGCCATTCTGAGTCTGCTTGAGAGGAAGGGAAATAAATGTATCACATACCCACATCTCCACAATTGAGGACAAAAACTAATGATCATTTTGGGCAGTGAGGATACTTGCAAGGATAATGTCCTAAGGCAAAAGTTTCCATGATAATCCCTGATTTTCAAAGACCTTTTTGAACCTTCTAATTAGATGATGCTTCATTATGTTTAACATGCCTTTCTATATAATTTAATTGAGTATAGTATGTGGATCCTAATTCATTAATAGTATTCCTCTGGCCATTTTATATCCCATTATTATTCACGCAAAATGCAATTTTTTAGCCAGCAAAATTCTTAGGATAATTTACCAATATCCATATCTCTATAAAACCTATTTCCACATAATGATATGTGTTATACTCTATATTACGAAACTTTGCTAACCTCACTGATTCATTTATTGTTTAGCAGGTATTTATTTAAAACCTGCTGTGTGAATAGGCAGGGTCACTCTGATACACAATTCCTGGGCCACCATTGACACCTCACAATGGCATGTTGGAGTTGTGGAATTTGAAAGCTGCATGGCCATATGCTCTGGGCAGGCAATGACTTCAGAGGTCTGATTCCTGCCTAAGAGGTTATAGCTCTCAAACCTCCACAATAGGTTATTGTTTTAATGGACTGAATGTTTGTGTCTTCTCCAATTTGATATATTGAAAGCCTAATTCCCAATGGGGGATGGTCTTAGAAGGTGGGGCCTTGGGAGATACTTAGGGCATGATGGTAGAACCTTCATGAATGGAATTACTGCCCATATATATATATATATAAAAAACACAACAACCCTAGGGGGCTCTCTTGCGCTTCCCACTATGTGGGGCCATAGTGAAAACATGGCCATCTAAAACTAGGTAGTGGACTCTTACTAGACATTGAATGTGCCACCATTTTGATCTCGAACTCCCCAGCTTCCAGAACTGTGAGAAATAAGTTTTTGTTGTTTATAAGCCACCCAGTCTATGGTATTTTTGTTACAGCAGCCTGAACTAAGACAATTATTGTGAAAGGGCTACTGCTGAGAGAGAAGGAGGCGATACCAACCATCTCTATGTTATATGAATTTCAGTCTCCTAAAGGACCTAAAGTGTTCCAAGAACTTTATAGGAATATCCGAAGGAATATTCTGCACTCCTTGGATTTTAAGTGACACAGCTTTTTGGTGGAAAATAATTTGACCTTTATCCATAATTGGAGTCCCAGACTTGTCTGATGAGTTGGAGAACACTAAAGGAAACTGCTCAGAGTAAAAGAATAAAGATTCTGTGTAAACATATGAATGAGGGAGAAGCTGGCTGAGACTTACTGGCAGCTGTGTACCCTGGGAGCACTGGAGGGACAGTCCTAGAAGTCCTTACAAGAGACAGGGACAGGTGACAATCTATTTGGAAGATGCTATGCTGTCATTTTTGAGCAACCAAGTTTACATGCCAAGGATAGTTGTTTTACTCAGAATAAATGTTTATGGGGTGTGCATTAGCAGTGCAGAAATTGAGATTATGTCTGGGAAATTCTCCTCTCTCCACTTAACCCACGCCTCAGTGTCACTGGAAAAAGAATGATGGACTCTTAGGATGACCATGAGCCTGCCTGAAACCCACACACTATCTAGGGCCTAGAGAATGACTGAGTCCTGTATATGTTCAAATCCTGGTCCTGCTAATTCTAAGATGTACCTCTATAGCCTGTATCTCCTGTTATCATGAGTGGTGACTAGCAGACTTGGCTTCCCAGGCTGTCATGGCAACTGAACACCATCTGGTTTTAGCTAATGGGAGGCAAAGTGACAGGTTGGAGGACAGGACAAAGAGCACTGTCTGAGTTCTTCTCCCTCTTTTTCTTTGCATTAAATGGCCCTGGTGACATTGGCCGCATCTCCTCTTGGATTTGTGTCTCACTGGGCAGGCTTCTCTGTTTTAGCAATGCCATTTTCTCTCTTTCTACCTCCAGCTTATGGGCAACAGCTTCTTGCTGATACAACTAATCTCTGGGTTGATTTACCATTCCTACTTGACTTCTCAGATTTGCCACTATTTGTGTCATAAATTTCCTGAATTAAATTCTTTCAGTTTCTCTGGTTAGACCCTAACTTGATGCTATTGGAGACTGAACTTTTTGGTAGAGGCAAACTGGGGGTGCTTCTATATAGTCAACAACTTAGATGGCAAGTGAAACCCGGGGCATACTGGTTGCTGCACTGTTAAATTCAGAGCAAGGGAGACTTGTAATTCCCATAAGTAGATACCCTAGAACTTTCAGTGTGCTGAGAACTCGGATGCATCACCAGGTCAGGACCCGCAATGCAATTATTTTTACTTTTTTTTGTTGTGGTTTTGTTTGTTTTGGGCTCTTATAGTTTTTGGGTTTGGAGATTTTAAAAAGTGAGGTCAATCTGGAGAGGTTTTGGAAACTAATGAAAATTGTATTTTAGTATCGCCCATTTGTGCTTATGATGGTGAATAAAACGTACATGTCTTAATTTACTAGTCCTCTTTTTCATGAAAACATAGGGATTTGATATAATCTGCTGTTAGATTATAAAGTAATAGTATGTTACTAGAGACTAATACGTATTATATTTATAAAACTGCAAAGTGTTGTCTCTGTTATGATAGAGACACCACTGATAGCAAACATACTCAAATACTTTCCACTAAAATGTAGGTAGATATAATCCAAGCTATTATTAGAAAAAACCTGATATTTGTTGCGTGAATTATGAGAATATCTATCTCAACTCATCTGGAAACTTTGAATTTGTTTTCCTGCTCTCTCTTTTCCTTGAATTTTTTTTAAACATCAAAAACATTCTTCAAGAGCTACAACATTAGTAATTGACTTTGCACTGGGGAAATACGTCACAAACAGCTCAATTTTATGATGTTTCTACAACTTTAGAAAAATCAAGAACACAGCTTCAAAGAGATAACAGTTAAAAATAAATTTCCTAGGGAGGCTACCTTATTGATGGGCAGAGCTGTAAAGTTTTTGAGGTTCAGTTCAATGAGGTATCCACATGTTAGAATAACCTCTAACTTGTCTGAATATGTTGCAACTGTAAATTAAATCTGAAAATATCCTCAGGATGTTCTTTATTTTGAAATGTGTCCCCTACTAGACTTTGTCCTTCCAAATTTAGAGTATAGAAATATTACTCTACTGCACTCTGTAGTTTCTGATGAGGTCATGCTGTAAACTTTAAACCATGTTTCCCTAAGTTTGGTGTTTAAGAATATGACTCATGGTGATATAACAAGGTGGACTGGTGTTTAGTGAACATGGAGAAGGGAGACCAAATCTATACATTTATTAGTAAATATTATATTCTAAGGGATAGGAGAAAGAGAAGAATAGCAGGACAGGGTCATAGGGATTTCTGGAGGAAAAGATTTGCAAGTGAATTATTTTTGTTGTAATGTGCTTTATATTTTATTGTGTAGCAAATTGTATGCAGATATTTCTGGAAAGAAAAATGAATCAAAATATTTCTGTCCATTTCTTAAAAAATATAAAACTATTTTTTTATAAAATGGGAAAGATAAGAAAAACAAGCAGTGTGTTCAATTAACCATAAACATTGAAACAATAGATTTTTCTATCAGTTCTTCTGATCATGTTGGTAGAAAATATTTTTAAATCTTGAGGGATTACTAGACCTCTGACAAGGTTTTAGAAAGAATATATATTCTGTCTTAGAGAAGCACAATTTTTACAAATTTTCATAGAAAGCAAGACTGCATCTGGGGATTTAAAGAATTACATATGCTCACATAAAAACTAGTAGAGAACCATAGGATTTTACTGATATGTGAAATATAAAACTGAAAACAACAATGGAACAAGACAAACAAATGAAGAAACAAAAACTCACAAACATAGACAATAGTTTAGTGGTTACCAGAAGGTGACGGGGAGGGGAGTGGTAGATGAGAGTAAAAGGGATCAAACATATGGTGATGGAAGGATACCTGACTCTGAATGGTGAACACACAATGTGATATATAGATGATGTATTACAGAAGTGTACATCTGAAACCAATGTAACTTTACTATTAGTTGTCACCCCAATAAACTTTAATTAAAAAAAAAAACTTTCAAATTATATTTCAAAATTCTGAAAACTTAAGCAATTCTATTTTAAAAGTAAGAAAATGCCTAAAAATTATTGAGAGGCAAAAGCAAGTGATCCACTTTGCAAATAGAAAAACAAGTACAGTATAGAGTGTATGATTTTAAAATAAAGATAGGTTTGAAAGCGATCAGAAGAAGATGTGATGCTTTATATTTTAGGCTTTTGAATGTCAAAATGGTTGTAGAAGTACTGAGGAGTAAGTATACAAAATCCCAGCCTTACCCAAGGAATGCTATCAAAAAAATCACATGATCTGATCTCTATTTGGTGTTTGGGGAAGAAAAGAAATGCAGAAAGTCTATATCTTTGTATCTAAATAATATTTAGAAACGTTTCCAATAAAAAAATAAAGCATTTGAGCTATGTGGCATATGTTCCTGTGGAAAGAAAACAACTTTAACAAATGAATTTTATGAGAAGAAGGCTGGGGGATTTAGTAGACGTTTTGTCACAAGCTTTGAAAATTATCTAGAACTGGGCCATATATCATCGAGTTTTTTGAAGAAAAGGTTGGGAGGTCTAGTAGACAATTTGTCACCAGCTTTGTTAACTACTTAAAACTGGACCAAGTATCCTTCAATTTCAAGAGAATGAAGTACATCAAAGGGAATGCCTTATCCTTTAAAAAGAGGGGACAACATAGCTCTTAACAGTTCCTCCCTCTGCTTCCTGCAGAATCTGGCTTCCTTCACTAACTGTTAGTGAAAATTCTAGCTCAACCATGTTTCTTGTGTACTGCAATTTTTCTTTTTTTTTTAATCAGAAAAATGATCCAGTCAACATTACCAGGCCTGGTGCAAGACACCTAAAACTGAGTTTTTCTATTATATTTGCTGAGCAAGATTACCAGAGCCTCCTGGCCTGCATGGGGTTCTTTGCAAGTGATGGATATTTACCCCTCCAGATAGAGGAGCTGTGCTCACAGGTCCATCACTGCATTAGACGGCTTGGGTTGGATTTCAACTCCCACTTGTCCCCTCAGCTGAACACCCTTGTGCAAAACACAACTGCAACAACCAAAGGCAGGATCCAGAGTGACACAGGAAGCTCCAAAGGAGGGACGTGGTGAATGTATCAGTCAGAGTAGGAAATGAGTTATTCAGGAGAGATTAATGGTTTATTCACAAAGGCATAGATAGGGCTAAGAAGAATCAGTAGGAGATAGCAAAGCATTCAGAGGTGAAGCCCAAAGGAACACAGATAGGGAACCATTATCAGAACCCAGAGAAAGTTGTAGCAATCGCTATCACTGTCCTTGCAGCAGACCCACAAAGTAAGCACAACCATACTGGAGCTGTGACCTAGTAGAAAAACACAGCCACTGGCAACTCATGCCCTGCAGGGAGAAAATAGGTAAGTAAATACCCCAACTTGAGTCTCCTCTCTCCAGTCTATCTCCTGCTTTCCTCCCATTGATACAACTCAAACAGGAGCCAGAGGGCAAAGGAGTCTGGTTGATACAGCCCAAAGGTTTCAGCCTCTGGAGGCAAAGAATAAGGTGGATAAGGGTGATCTGGACGGGCAAATGGAAAACATTCAGCATAGTAAAGCTATTAATTCAAAGCCATGCAGCAGATCAGCCTGTATCAGATCTGGCTTTGAGACAAATCATTCGCTATTTGCCTATCTAAAATGACTTATTCTCTGCTGTTTCCTATTATTGAGACATTTTTTTTCTCCCAGTTATACCTTAAATTCTCATTCAGGAACTGAAGGTCCTCATATGTTCATTTCTTCTCCATTCCCTCTGGGGCAAGGAGGGACTAGACCACCTTGTACTGTCAGTGCTGTTTTTTTCTACTTTGGTCTTTGTTCCTCCTGGCCACAAATGGGAGACTTGCTGGGGGAATATATGAGAAAGTCAAATCTCTCATGATATAAGAGAAGAACAGGATTATGCCCAATCTTTCCCAGACATGTGATTTTATCACTTTCCCTTTCCTTTATTTATGAGAATCTGTGTGTACCTTGATGAGCGATCCAATAAGACATTTGATCTGTTGAGCCGGGATTCAGATTTTGGTTCCTTGTATTGGGAATACGATGTCACATCTGTTCTCTACCTAACCATCTTGATCACATATAGTTAGGGATATGGAAAAAACACAAACAAAACTATTATTTATGTTAATAGTGGACTCCGAAACTGCCACAAACAACGGTATCCTAGAACCGAAGACAAAGTTTGCTATAGAGTTAGGCCTGAGGCTTGTCTCGTCATGTTTCCATGGAATCAAGCATTCTGGCATATGCTTGAAAGTATGTGATTTTGGAAACAGCTAGAGGGCATACACTCTTTGCTTAGCAATACGTGTTCTGCCAGGAATTACTCTCGGCATTTCCAGCATAAAGGTTGAGCGACATTAGCCATTGATACCTGGGAAATAATGTGAAAGTGCATCTGATAGATTGAATTTTGAGCGTAAGTTGGACCTTTTTGAAGGTCCCTTGTTGTGTACTAAATTCCTGCTATGGTTGAGGGAGTACTCAGATTCGTTTTAATTTGGGCATAATTATAGTGTGACCTCACTAAACAGTCACATATGGTCTAGCCCAGGAGATAGTGAGTTACAATTATCTAATTGGAGCTATGATTACAACTAAGAAATGACAAATGACTGCATTTCAAGACACAGCCCTGGTAAAGATCTAATCTCGTTGCTAACTGGACCATGTCTGGGGTAAAGTTAGCATGGGCAATTGCTCTGGATCACAGCTTCAGGATAGACTTGGAGGAGTGAGGACACGATGACCTTTCTCTCACTGATTACGTAGGCAGTTTTGGGGAAAATAAAACAAAAGTAGTTCTGACTAATAGCACAGAAAAAAAAGCAATTAAATTAATCAGACTTTAACTTCTACCCATTGTTGTTAACATGAGAGAGGAATGGTAACTTTTACTCTATAGAAAGTTTTAAGGACTAGGGATTTTACTCTTCTTATTTAATTTCTACACAAACTTCCAAATACCTTTTCATTATTGCTCTTTACAAAAGAGAAACCTGGACTATAGTGAATTAATTTACTGAATTTACAGATGTCATAAATATTAAGCTCCATGATTTGAACCCAAGATTTCTGACTTCTCTCTTATTCTTTCTTCACCTTCTTTTCCTGTACCATAAATGTTGTCCTTTAAAAAAATTGTGCTTCATTTCTATATTTAATCTGAGCACTTACAGTGGAGAGTCCAAAGGAATTCTGCATGAATCACACTCAATTTTAAATGCCTCAACATGTCCTTGTACCTAAAATTGCCTTTAGTCTTAATTCTACCTAAATCAATTGGAATTGATTTCAAAATTAACAAATGAGTAAGTTTTTGAAAGGGAAAAACCCCTCAGTATTCATTGTCTAGGGTTTCTTCTTTCTAAAAAAATTAATTACTGTTCTGGTTTTACTCAAATTGTTCTATTGAAATGTGAATGGTCTTCTGTTTCTCTACCCATCCATCTTCCCCTCGGACATTTATTGAGCATCTACTATGTGTCTGATATTCTCTTTGGAATTAAATACACACACACACACACACACACACACACACACACACACACACATGCATGCATAGTGATATCCTGGAATTCAATTAGACCCTCTGCAAATATCTAATCTGTTTCCTGTTTCATATACTGAAAAGAAGTAAAAAGGCAAGCCCTCGCATAAGACTATAATTTCATCATACACAGGATTAAAAATGTCAGTAAAACTTTGAAAGTGATAAACTATATCATCAATCTTACTTTGTAAGGCAGGAAAGTTGCACTAGTCCTGATAATTAACATGATTTGCCATAACACACAAAACTTAGAATTGTAATAACAGGAAGTTTTGCATGTCCCTCATGTCACACTGCGATGTGGGTAGGGTAGTTCTCTATCCTGTAGTTCTCAAGTATAACATTCTAAATATAATGTAGCTTAGCAATTTTCAAAAGCATATGATAGATTTTGCTTTAACAGAGAGGCAGGTGTCTACTTTAAGGAGTAGATCATAGAAGCCATTCAAATGTCCTCAAAGAAACAAATGGGCACGTTAAAGTGAACATGGTTGACTAGTTCTGCAGAAATCAGGATAAAACCTGCACTATATAATTCAGCACAACATGATTTCTCTTCAAATTGAGTAGGCATATGGCTTTCCATTACAATTCAGCAACCATGTCAAATCTTGAGGTCTAATTGTAGCTTACACTCCCTGTTTCAAAATGGTTGGCTTGGGCAAGCAACCAAGAACAGAAGCATCGGGCAGGTGTTCCTGAATCGTCGGCTGGTTTCCATTTGGTGATTCTTGCAGACCCTTTGGCAAGGCTGCCTGCTGATAAACTCAAACCTGTTCGTTGTTTGGGATTCATGGATCAGGAAATGAATACCTTAAAGTGAAGGGTTTCATGTGCAGCTGACACCCAAGGATTTCTGTTTTCCTGTGAGACTGTGTGGAGCACCATTTGATTATGAAACATATGCTGAAAAAGGGTGTGAACAAACAAAAATGTGCCATTTGGCTTGGACATATTGATAAACAAGGGCAAACTATGCTCCCAGATGATATTTAGGTTACAAAATAGACCAATTAAAATTCCGAGGGGTATATTTAGGAGTCAGAATGGCCCAAAGTTAGGAGGTAAATTAACAGGAAAGTGTGTGATATGGAGGCAGAGTTGAGAGCTATCTTATTTCAGTGGAATCAAGCCCCCAGTGTCTGATCAGCATTAGTGTCCAAACTTGGGTCAGACTAACTTGGGTAAAACCTGTTTTGTCGGCTTGAAAATAACTTCCAATAAAATATTTAGGGATTCTGTAGGAAGAAGATTGTTCAGCCTGTTCTCAGTATATTAGCCTAAATAGTTTCATAGGTGGAGATAGGTGTGTGTGTGTGTGTGTGTGTGTGTGTAACACAGAGTGAGGACTAAAACCCTGTGCTGTTACCCAGAGGTGGGAAAAATGCCCTCTCTTCTTAATGGAATGGGCTCCATTAGAGTGATCTCAATCTAGTTTGCACTTTGCAATCATCTGGGGAGCTTTATAAAATCATGATGCCTGAGTACCACCACCCATCCTGCATTTGACTGGTCTGAGGTTTGGGATAAGCACTGGGGTTTGGAAAGCTCCCCAGGTGATTCTTACATGGAATTACAGTTGAGAACAGCAGTTCAAACACTTGTTATGGGCAACTCCCAATTTGGGTTAATAAATGGTCCTTAGAAAACAATATGTGTTACTAAGAGCAGAAGTGCTTAACATATTCATTATTTAATATGCTTATAAAATAACATTGCCTTATGAATGTGAATGAGGAACTCAATGGGGACCCAAAAAAGGGGAGCAAGAAAAAGTGAAAAGTACATAGAAAATAGAGAACCAGTCTAAAGTCAGGTTTGATCCATTGCATATTTCAGGCTTAGTCATCCTGACAAGGAAAGATCTCATAAGCTCTCTAAGAAATGTCATGTTGAATACCTTGGAAAGGACATAGGGCAAAAGATATACCAGATCACATTTATTCCCCTAAGTCTTAATTTTCTCATCTTAGAAACAGGTTAAGAAATACAAAGACCATGAAATGGTCTTCTAGGTTCAATGTCTGTAGTTCAAAGGTAAGCTTTGGCTACCCTTTGATTTGTAGTCCCTCCTCCTTTGTTTTAACCAAGTAGAGCTCTTGCAAAAATTATTTGTTTAGCCCTTTAATATGAAGTGCTATTTGGGCCCTGGGCATTGTGAAGTGCAAATATGTTGTGGACTGGAGTGTAGTTTGTACGTGAGGTATGGTTTGGGCGTTTACACTGAGAAGGACATAACTGGAAGTAAGCACCTGTTATCACAGATGATGCTTCAGCGTGGCCTCCATCAGAATGTGTCTGTGTAGGAACTACAAAGGCCCAGCGAGGCAGAAAGTATCTTTCAGATAGCTAAGAAGGTAACTCTGTCCTTCAGATAACTGATTAATTATCAGAGAAGTTCAATGGGGCAAAAATGAACTAAATGTTTAAAACAATTGTATCATCCCCACACAATAGTAGGAATTTTATTTTAAAGCCAGAATTATCCAGAGAAAAACCAGAAGCAATATAAAGTGAAAAATTCATGTGCCATAAAATTTATAGGAAGGTGATAATTTTATGAAATTCACATTCAGTTCATTAATTTTTGTTTGAAGACACTTTTGGTGACACATTTAATTAACATATTATATATTTGTTCCAAGTTTCAATATTTTTCAAAGCACTTTCAAAAGAGACCCTCACTACTGTTTTTGTTTTGTTTTTTTCTAAGACGAGAAACTGATTCACCATTGGATGGGTAAGAAATCACAATGGTAGAGCAATGAGAAATAATGAAGTGAAATTGGAGTCTTAGAATCATGAGAACTAATAATTTTAGTCCAGATCCTTGCTTTTTGTAAGTGAGAACCCTAAAGCCATTAGACGAAGGGTTTTACCTGATCTCACTCAACTAGTTATTTACATGAAGGAGGACTAGAGTCCGATCCTCTGTTCTCACCAGTGATTTATGTTGCTTTTATTTGGACAATACCACATAAATACTTAAGGGTAGTGCTAATCCTAAAACTCAGTACTTTGTTAGGGCAATTATTGTCTCCCAGGTAACAAAACAATTTCCATTACAAGTTCCCTCTCTGAACCCCCAAACACTGGGAGGTCCACATAATATGATGTGATCAATCCAAACATAGCTTTGGAGACATTAGGACCCATTTTTCATACCATATTCTGGGCAACTTAGTCTGGAGTATCCAGGGTTTGAGGTATGTATATGTGACAGTGAAATAGCATCTGTAACTGATTTGGTGATCTGACTAGATCTGAAACTATGCTGCCTAAGTACTCATATACAGGGCATTGTTTTGTAATGGATTCTATGCCACCCCAAGGGTAGTGTGTTTTTACCCCAGTAATCTCTGATAAGAAGTCTAGTAGTACTTCAAATTGTTCTTTCAGAATTCTGAGGGTATATGCCAAATTTAAGCATTCTTTTATCTTCAAAACCTGCTCAGACTTATACTGAACTCTTCTCAAATTATATAATTTAAATGATAAAGTAGAAGAAAATAGATGTCGATGGTATTTTAGAGTTAATTTTGTAGAAATTGGTAACATATGTGATGGCCAAGGTCCCAGGCCTTGTTGATTGCTTTTCAGAGATTGTAACCCATCCAGGTTCTTCTCACACTCTACCTATTTTTTTTCCCTCCATCAGTTAAGAATGAATTGACACAGCCCAATCGATGAAAAGTACTCGGTGCCTTCTTTAATAGCTTACATTTTGAATATGTAATATTATGTATCCTATAAGATTGTATTTCTTCAGACAAGAACTGTCTTCTTTAGCCTCACTCACAACCTAAGACTAACAGTGTTAACCTCAGGAGGCATATAAATACCACAGTTAGCCGATCTTATGTAATCAAGTATTTGTTCCATAAAGAAAATCCACAGTTATTTTGGGCCAAATGATGTTTGCTTTGATCTCAGCTACCTCCCCCCCCCCCCCCCCCCCCCCCCGCCCCGCTCAGTTATTCAGTGTCACAGTTGCTTTAGACCTAACCTGAGAATGACGCTCTGAAGTAAAATGGAGGGAAGGCAGTATTTAGCTAAGGTGTTTTGAGAATTGAAAGGGTGTTGGGTTAGTGGGCAAGTTCTAATTTGGGCTTTAATAATGGCATTCCCAAGTAATTAGCTGAACACACAGGAGGAAATTAAGGAGGAGGTGAAGAAATAACAGCAATTTATGAACAGCAGCATAACGCGCAGCTAAATGGGACTCAATTTTGTTCATTCAGAGGTAAGACACTCAGGAGAATTAGGCTAAAACGTTGCCTTTTTTTGGCTAGTAAAGGATGGTGACATAATCTCCTGCGGATCTCGTAAGGAACCTTCCCTTTGTTGAGGCTGTGATTGAACATTGGAGCTGTGCATGCTATTCCGTGGCATCTGAGCTCTTCTAATGGACTGCAGTATGCCAGCTTTTTGTTTGCTTGGTTTTGACAATAGTTAAAAGCAATGCAATAATTTGTGTGTATGCATGTGTGTGTGTGTATATGTATGTACCATATTTCCCCATGTCTAAGGCACTCCCATGTATAAGATGCACCTTAATTTTGGGGCCCAAAATTTGAAAAAAACTGCATTACATAAAGTTATTGAACTCACATTTTATTCATCATAAAATTCATACAACTCCTCATCACTGTCAAAACTCCCAACCATAGCCAGTCTTGGATTGTTTTCTCAGTTGGAGGAGGACCAAACTTATGTTCAGCAGTATGATTTCCATTCACTTTTGCAAACTGGATCACTTTTAACTTGAATTCAGCGCTGTACGAAAATCTTTTCTGAGCCATTTCTGGGCAGAACGTGGCAAAACGTAACCAAATATACTGGTAACAAGTGCGAAGCAATGAGCGCAAAGACAACAAGCATGAAAAAACGGGAAATGCAAGTTAAAAAAAATCTACAACCACTGTATAAGATGCACCCAGTTTTTAGGCCCCAAAGTTTCGAAAATTTTTTTTCGAAAAATTCTTATACATGGGGAAATATGGTATATATTTCTTTAAAATCTTCCGTGGACATTTTTACAGTAGAACTGCAATTTCCTGTTTCCATGCACAATTAGTGAAGTTTGTCCTTACTGAAAGACACAGAATTTGACCATTATATTAATTCAATTCGTGATCTAAATGTGTGCCGAGAAACCAATGAATAACTTGCATTAACTATTGGAGTAGGCTGTTTGCTGAAAGACAACTGTATAAAGCAAGAAATTTCAAGAAGGGAGAGGTAAAATCAAAGAACCTGCCATTGTATGTTCATTTCTTCATGATTGCATGTTGGAAGCACTGGGATTATTTTTGGGGGGGGCGGGCGGATAGAAATTTTGTGTGTACATCTGTCAAGAAATATTATAACCTCTTTCTCCAATCCTAAAAGGATTGAAAAGAATATTGCCTTACAAATCTCTCTCTCTAATTCTGGAATGGATTTTTCAATTGTCCTTTTAGAGAATCAGACTTTTAGTATGATAATTAGCTAGTTTACTAAACTGAGAAGCAACTATCTCTGTGATCACTCGGCTGACAGAGAAGAAAGCAGGAGAACTAATCTGTATTCTAATTACTGCAGATGGCAACACTATCATGCATCTCATACACTTCTAGGTGGAAATTGTCTTATAAATACCCAAACTTATGTCCATTATTGTTGTGTGTGTGTGTGTGTGTGTCCCCAGTAATTTCCCACTAGGGTGGGCAATTCACAACTCTCCAGAGTAGATCATTGTTAATCTAAGTTTATTCTTCCCTCCAGAGTTTTATAATTATAAAGCTACTACATTTATGGCTATATATACAAATCCTGTTTTATTCATTTCCAAAATAACACTGCTACTTTTTTTCAAAAAGGCAGAGGTATGGCACAATGCAAGGAAAGAGATTTAGCAACGTAACAAGGATTGGTGAATAACACTTAAAAAACGAAAACAGAAACAAAAAGCAGTATCCAGAGAGAGTGGTCATTTGGCAATTTTGGCGAGCAGATAGAAAGTCAACTGCAATCACAATGATGACAGTACTAAGTTGCCAAATTCTTTTGGCTTGGAAGCAAATTGCTTATGGCTGTCTACTCCTGATAGGCCCCTTTGTGCTAAGGAACCTATTGGAAATTTGGGCAATTGAAGCCTAGCTCATGCCCTCATGACAAAACAAAACAAACAAAAACAAACAAACAAACAAAAACATCCTACCTGAACTACATTACTGATGCGTTTGATAATATACTTTTTTGGGGTTTAATCTGTTAAATGTACATGTTGTCTGAAGAGATCTTATTGTATTTCTCTAAGTCTAATATCCCCATTAATATTTTTAATCATTTTTTTGTTGTTTTTAAACACTTTGTTTAATAAACTCATAAAACTGTGATAAATTTGTAAGCATAAAAGTGATTTCAAATATGGTAGATTTTACACAGCAGTCAACACCCCTTTAGGTCAATACCATTTGAGCAGTGGGGTCCCTTATTAAAAGGTCAGTAGTGAGTGACTGTCTCCTCCAGTATTCCTCTTTATTCAGAAATATTCTACTAAACTGTTCTCTTCATTTGCAAGAGTACATTTTAAAAAAGAAGGTCTCCTTGGTCATTTTTTAGGAAGGAAGGGGCTAGTTCCATTTTCTTTTATAAACCCAAGGTCAAGCACCCTTGAAAAGTGTGAATGGCACAGTGTTTTCATATCTGAATTGAAAGCATTAAATTCATTTTCATCAATTCAATTTTAAGGTGTTTACATTTGGAGAAGCCAATCCAGAGCCTATGATTGAGCTGCTCATTTTCATTTTCAGACATAGATTTGTGTTAAGAATCATGAATTGCACTCCAGAAGGCACCCAAAATGGATTGGTAGATTCATCACAAAACATTCTCATGGAATCAGGTGAACATCCTATGTGATGTTTATGCAATCTCCTGATTTGGCTCAAGCAGGTACTCACTTGGTTGGAGGGCAGTAGCCATTCAGCTTGGCTGAACCAAGTCTAATTTTATGAATTTCTCTCCTACTAGACTTAAATTTAAAAGGAGAAAGAAGTAATTGTAACACAATTGCATTATTTTTCTTTTTGTCAACATAATATATCTGAGGAGTTTCTTAAAAGAGATGAATCAAACAAAAGTGATTAAACTAATGTGAGATAATTTTCAGCATTAATTTATCACCAATGTCAAAGACATTCATTGAAAAAGTTGTTATGCTACAAGGCAGTCCACAGAATACAAAATATAGTCATTTTCTGTCCCAGGAAACTTTACATTTTAAATGTCACCAGAAATTAAATCCGGTTATGTAATGTAATATTTTGAGATGCATAACAAAGTTTTGTTTCTACTGATCAAATGCCTTAGCCTACTATCATTTTTCTCCATGCAGAGCTTCCTGTGGTCTAATATTTACACATTGTGACTATTTTGCATCTTTAAATAATAGTATTATTTAGGTAAATAACAAACTTTTAAGGTGAAGAAGATGTTTATACCTATTTTCCTGAAGAAATATTTTAAGATTAGTTTGAAGAGAAATATGGTTCTATTTTGGGAGTTCAATTTCTTCTCCTCAATGCTTTCTCAGTAATCCAACGTTGTTTTGTCAAAGTACCAGGCAAATAACTACAGAGATGAGCAAGAATAGCATCCCCTCTGCTTCTAAGAACAACAGCCGAAAAAAAAAGAAAAAGAAAAAAAGAGAAAAAGAAAAACAGGTCTTATAATAACAATTAAGCAACACAAATGGGAAAAAGGATCCAGCATTTTCCTCTAAAACTGATATCTAGGATTTGGTATATATAATAAAGTGGAGCGGGGAAAAAAATCATTATTTTATGTGTATAACATATTACAAAATTATTTTATAGCATTCTCATATTAAACCTTTTCAGCAATCTTTGTTAATGTTATTAACGTGACTCTGCAGTGCAGTATGTTAAGCAATCTAATTCACTAGTTGTGTAACATAAGTTAGGCCATTACTATCCAAGTTAAATTTACAGGTGAGGAAACAGAGGCACATAGTGAGTAACTTCCTTGCCCAGGGCCTCAGGGACTATGCATAGCAAACCCAGGACTGAATTCTGCTTCTTTTGGTTCCAAGTGATTTTT
The DNA here is from genome assembly GCF_001890085.2 of Hipposideros armiger. NCBI lineage: Eukaryota > Metazoa > Chordata > Mammalia > Chiroptera > Hipposideridae > Hipposideros > Hipposideros armiger. The sequence goes on from NW_017731386.1 coordinate 1,544,026, forward strand.
TTATTTTTTTATAAGGAGCTAAAGCTTCCTCAAATCAATAAGCTGGTGTTAATGGACCATTAGCAAAGTGAAAACATTCTTAGAATTCCCTACAAGGATCTCTGTGATGGTCCGAGGCTGAAATCCAATTGGTTGACCATTAAGATGTTCTAGGGAAAACTCCTTGTGATATTGATTTTCACTTCTCAACAATTTTCTTTGTGACATTTGGTTGTAAGATTGAGGTGCTTAAAGAGCATAAGATGCAGCTCCTCTCTGAGAGGAGGTTTTTGAAAACCTCATACAGCTTAAATCTCATCATCAAAGCAGTGTTTCCCAAGTTTCAGCACATTTAGGGCTTATCCCAGGAGCTTGTCAGAAAGTGGCAACTGATTCTGGGGCGGAACCCAGAAATCTGCATGTTTAATGGGTACTAAGAGTAAATAGATTTTATATTAGTTTAGGCTAATTATTTAGATGAAAGAATATAGCAGATGAGGTAGAACTATTATGAGACACCATTTCTGATAAATAGCACTGTCTCTTTTATTCACAAAATAAATTGTTTTAGCGCAGAGAGAGTTGTTCTCCCATGTGACCAGAACAACTATGCTGGTTGTTCACCTAAATGGGCAGCCTTTAGATGAAGGCTGTAGCAAAATTTTTATGGTGCATTTTAGTTCTTGGCCTCTCTGCATTTCCTGCCAACAAAGGGCCCAATTAGTGAAAATGGTTTTGATACTTTTTTTAAGAGAGAAACCCCTTTCCACTTGGGAATTACATAAGCCCACCAACCTACTTTGCATAACATGAAAAATCAATTTTAGGAGGGGCTCAAGATTCTGATGTGGCCTGGAGGAAAACAAAGCCATTAATCTTTTTTGGATGAGTGAAAGGTTGGCCCATGTGGGTAGGATCTTGGGCAAAGTAGAATCAAAAGTTGGTCTCCCAGAGAAGACAACCCTGTTAATGTGTTTTAATTATAATGATAACACTGAACTCATACACTTTATTTTAAAATACACCTAAATAACATACAATAGTATGTATTTATTCAGGGCTCTTATGTAAACAACACAAAATGAAGAAATCTAACCACATTAAAGGGAGAACAAAATGTAATCATTTACTCTGAATTTTCATAGAATCTTCCTATTATAAGAAGCCTGTATCCGGTCAGA
>NW_017731386.1:1549920-1554086 GCF_001890085.2 Hipposideros armiger
AGTTTTACTTCTTTGTTTTTCTTGTTGCGTTATATTGCCTGATTGTACTGGTTGGAATGTCTAGCACACTGTAAAATAAAAGTAGTGAGAACTGAAATCCTTGTCATGTTACTGATTTTAGAGAGAAATTGACCATTAAGTGTAATTTTATTTATTTATTTAATTATTATTATTTTTTTTTAGCTGAGCCATCCTGCCACCTGTTGGCAGCTCAGCAGCAGCTCAGCTCAGGCTGGGAATCAAACCAGTGTTGCTCAGAGCTCAAACTCTTGAGTGAGCTCTTAACCAACTGAGCCACTTGGCCGGCCCCAATTAAGTGTAATTTTAGTCATAAGGTTTTGTGAATGTCTTTTTATCAGGTTGAGGAAATTTTATTCTATTCCTACTTTTTTTTTTTTCTTCTTTCTAGCTGAGCCATCCTGCCACCTGTTGGCAGCTCAGCGGCTGCTCAGCTCAGGCCAGGACTCGAACTGCTGTTGCTCAGAACTTGCACTTTTGAGCGAGCTCCTAACCAACTGAGCCATTCAGCCGGCCCGTCTTCTATTCCTACTTTGTTGAGAGTTTTTATTATTAATAACTGTTAAATTTTGTTGAATTGTTTTCCCACATCTATTGAGATGGTCATGTGGTCCTCATGCTGTATTCTTCTTCAGCGTCATGAACCTGGAGTGGGTATGGGAGCATTCCCAGACTAACACTCAGCAGATCTCTCTTTTTACTAAGATTCAAGAATTGTTCTTGAATAAATGCTTCTGGATCACAGCTTGCCCTGTGCCAGGGTCCAATGTCCAGCAGTTGTTGTTTTGACTATTTTTTCTTTTTAGTTTTATCATTGCTTTTTAGAGGGAAGATTTGCTGTGCTCATCATCCAGGCATTTCCAAACTCATCCCCTACCACCAATAACTGTTATTCTTGATCCAATTATTTAATTTCAGTATTAAATTTTCCTCTTTTGTAAAATAGGATTACTAACCCTCCATTGGGTTGTTGGGAAGATTAAATATGTAATATAGTTGAAAGTGCTCATTGAAGCACCTTATACATACCGGATTCGATAAATGTTAATTGCATTTGAAGTTCAGGTCAATATAATAGAACAGGGTCATTAAGAGGTGAGAGAAAATTGTTTGTAGGATTTCAGTATAACTTGGGGAGCTCTATAGGCTCCCCAGTTATACTAAGAGAGCAAAGATTTAAATGAATATCTGCAAATGCATCTAAGTTTTTTGTTCTCTTAGATAGATACTGTTATATTCTCTTATCTTTTACTTCCTTATTAAATCCGGGTGACCTGGTGGCAATCTCCCTTTCTCCTGCTCTTAGAACATTTTGCTTTCAGCTGCTTCTTAGTGAATAAATATAGCAAAANAGTCATGGAACGTGGAGTATAGTGTGGGAGAGGAGTCAAGGGAATTGTAATAGATATGTATGATATTGGGGGGAAGTGGGGCGGAAGATTGGGGGAGGGGGGTTTTCACTTCGAAGGGTAAAAAGTATAACTATTGCACTGTGTTGTACAGCTGAAACTAATTCTAAAAAATTTGTATTTCATAATAAAAAATAATTACAAGAAAAAAAAATAAAGCCTGTAATCTATCACCCAACTCCTAAGTTTCCCACTGAAAATACATTTTTATTGAATTTCATTTAAATTATTTAGCCATTTTTATGGGTATAAGGTAATCAGATACATAATGTATCACACAGTTCCCTAAAAGTCCATAACGGATGCTGTCTCTCTGCTAATTAAATCTACACTACTGTTAGGAGGGGAGAAAAAGTTTTGGGTTTTTTTTCCCTTTCTTCCTATACTTTTTTTGTTGTTGTTGTTATTCTCAGTCCCTTTTCTTTAAAAAGAAAATTAAAGGTCAGCTTGTTAATTAGCTACTTTTGAAAAGTATCCATTAATATTACATAAATTACTGCCTACAAATCCAATTAAATTCTTAGGTCATTTTGGAACTAAATAGATGATTTAATTTTCAGGGCACATTATGAAATGAGGTCTATAGGAGAAATCAATACAGACACAGTGAAAAACTAAGTTTTGTGTGTGCACGTGTGTGAGTTTCTTCTGGTTTCTACATATTTTTTCAAGTGCTAAGTTGTATGATTAAATGAGTTACAGTGGATGCTCAGGTAATCCTTTGGATTGTTATAGAGACCACCAGCCAAAAATTCCCCTGTAGTTCCTCATGTTTAAACAAAAATAAATAAGGGAGATATGGGGGAAAACAAATACATAGAGATTTAGAAATGGTCATATCTGAGAGCAAATAATAAGGCATTCTGAATATTTGTGCACTAATCCATTAATTTAAGCATCCTGCAAATATTCAGTTGCTCAGAATTAGTATGCATTAACAGTATAAATAATAATCAAATTCTATCAATGCAGTAGAAAAATTGGTTATTTACAGGAAAGACAATAAAAAAAGTATCTGCTAAATTATGTTTAACTCAATAAGGTTCAGTGTTTATTCTGCCATGTGGACCCCGATATATTATGACCTCAGAAGATATATTAGTTTTCTAGGAGTGTCATAGCCAAATACCAAAAAAACTGTGGCTTAAACAGCAAGAATTTATATTCTCACAGTTCTGGAGGCTGGATGTACAAGGTTAAGGTGCCAATAGCTTTGATGTCCTCTGAGGACTCTCTTCTTGGCTTGCAGATGGCCACCTTTTTGCTGTCTTTTCCCATAGTATTTTTTCTGTACTCTTATATCCCCGATATCTCCCTATGTGTCTCCATCTCTTCTTTCTATAAGGACATCAGTCAGATTGGGTTAGGGCCCACACTAAAGACTTCATTTTAGCTTAATCACTTCTGTAAAGATTCTATGTCCAAATAAGGTCATATTCTGATGCTCTGGGGGTTAGGGTGTCAACATATGACTTTTGGGGATAACAATTTCACCCATAACAGAGGAGTACCATGGTATATTACAAAGAGCACTGCATTTCACTCAGACCTCTTATGTGACATAACTGAAGAATTATTCGAGACTCTATGCAGTATAACATAGTAGATAAAGTCATGGGGTTTTAGTTCACAAGTAGGTTCAAATTCTAACTCCCTCATTTAGAAGTTGGGAAAGCTAGAACATGTTATTATTGAACTTCACTGAGTTGCAGTTTCCTTATCTGGAGGATATCAAATTTCTGAAGATTTGGGGATTAAATAAAATAGATTTAAAGCATTTAGATTGTGGCATGAAACAAAGAAGTGGCTAATAAATTGTAGCTATTATTCATTTTTTAAAAATAGCTTTGTTGAGGTGTAAATTTCAGGCCTTAAAATTCACTCATTGTATATATACAGTTCAATGATTTTTAGTAAATTTACAGTTATACAACCATTGCCACAGTCCAGTTTTATAAAACTTCCATTAGTCTAAAGAGATGTCTTATGCTTTTTAGAAGTCATATCTTGTTTCTATTTCCAGTTCCTGGCAACCAATAATCTGCCCTTTGTCTCTAGATTTATGTATTCTGGAAATTTCATTTAAATGGATTCATCCAATATACAATACGTTCATTTGCAATATGTATATGAACATATACAATATGTTCATCAGCTTTTTTTGCTTAGCATAGCATATTTGAGGTTCATCCATGTTGTAGCATGTATTAGGAGTGTACTTTATTTCTGAATAAAATTCCATTGTATAGATATATGACATTTTGTTTAATCCCTCGTCAATTGATAGATATTTGGGTTGTTTCCACTTTTTGGCTATTGTGAATAATACTACTATGAACGTTTATGTACCAGTTTTTGTGTGGACATGTGGTTTCAATCTTCTTGGGCAGATTCCGAGAAATGGCAGTTATATGAAAAAATGTTGCTTAACATTTTTGACAACTTCCAAACTATTTTCCAATATGGCTGAGCCATTTCACATTCTCGGCAACAGTATATGAGTGGTTCCAATTTCTCCACATTCTCCCAAATAATTGTTATTGTCTGTGTCATAGCCATGCTAGTGGATATAAAGTGGCATCACATTATGGTTTTAATTTTCATTTCCCAAATCAGTAATGATGTTGAGTATCTTTCAATGCTTTTATTAATTATTCATATATGTACTTTAGGAAAATTTCTGTTCAAATCTTTTACCATTAAAAAAAAGGCAGGTATTTGTGTTCTTATTACTGAGTT
>NW_017731386.1:1556928-1558639 GCF_001890085.2 Hipposideros armiger
GAAATAAACCTTTATATGAAATTTTTATATGAATCAATCTAGGATTCAGTCCTGTCTAGCCAGATTCCACAATTTTAACTGACCCTTGTGGTTCAACACAATACTCTGGAATTCTCCAAAATGGACTGTTTTCTGTCTCCTTGCCTTAAATTATTCATTAGTATAACTCAGTACCCATAAATAATGGCTTCTAGTGGAGAAGAGGTTATCCTGGTGATGATACTATATTTATTACGCGTGTATGTGTGTGTGTGTGTGTGTGTGTGTGTATAATTTTTTTTAAAATTATATATAATTTTAAAAATTGTTACAGCAGAAGAATAAGATAAGGAACTATGTGGATATGTAAGAGGGAAATACTGTAAATATAAATAGTGACATTTGGACTTGGCTATTTTGATCATGCATGCATATCTTGATCTACTCTTTATTTCCTTTTCTCGGTTTCTCCTCTTTTGATAAGTTTTCTCAACTTATTTTCTTTTATTTCTCATATGAACTTAATTTTTTTTCCCTACTCTACTATTCTACTTCGCTCCCCCCGCCCTGCCCCACGCGTCTCTCTTTATTTCTTTTCTACAAAATGCCTCACTCACTCTTGTTTCTCTTTGTCTTTTCTATACCATCCCAAACATGTCAAAGTATACTGGGAGCAGTTCACATTCCCCAAATAATCCACTGGAGGAAGCAGTTAATGCTATCTTTCTAATAAACAATTCCTATTGTCCTCGCCATAAATATCTCAAAGATGATTCTCTCTATATTTTCATTAAAGCCAGGGCTTTGTTTGGTGTTTTGGTTTTAAACAAACACTCGTCCCAGCAGTGCAGCTCACCAATATAGAACAGAATTACAATGTACTTCCAGCCAAATTCAGTTTATTGTCAATTTCAGTAGTGTTTCTTATGGTAGCAATTATTCTCTGTAAGCCTGCAAGCAAGCAGCAGAAAACTGAAATCATCAAAGAGTTTTTATCTGCTGCAATTCCAGAAATGGCAGGTAGCTGATAGTTTAAACTTTAGTTCTCTGCAGTGGAATAGTGCAAATAAGAGAATGCCATCTGCCTGCTCCTGGAGGCTTTTTGAAAAATATACCCAAGTTAACAAAGTGTTGGGGTGATATTCAATGACTTTGGTTACTGTTGCATGGGATACTGTGGCATATCTATGACCCTTTGCTGCTGCCCTGGACACTCTTGAGACACATTTCACAAGTTGGAGTGACGTTGCTTTTTTTTTTTTAAATACATGAATTAGGTACCTGGATGCTTATTGCAATTTTCTAATTGCCTGAAGTGAGATATTCTAAATGTAAGTTTTTTTATTTAACCTTGAAAATAGAATTATTGCTGAGAAATACATGAGCAGGAATGAATATATAAATGAACAACTAGCTTTGGATTTTGTCTTCAGAGAACTCTTAGGAGATTAGATCAAGGGCTGATTGCAAAATGTCACCCAGTTGATTCTTCCTATTGATGATAATTTATTTAATGTATACTAGACAGCAAAGTGGACTGACATTTTCTTTAAATGTTATAAAAGAAGACAATTTTTCCTTATTTCTTTCATCATTAGCTCAGCAAATACTTACTGATCTTATTTCCCACGCTTTGCGTATACTAGGGTAAGAAATGCCCTGAGGTTAAAACAGTGAACAAAATAGAAAGGCTCCCCTGTAGCTTATATTTTGGCATAGAAGAATATTAATA
>NW_017731386.1:1561024-1562403 GCF_001890085.2 Hipposideros armiger
AATTGGAAATAATTTGTCTGTAGAGATATATGTACCCTCATGTTGATTGCAGCATTATTCATGGTGGCCAACACAACTGAAGTGTCCTTTGATGGATGATTGGATAAAGAAGATATGCTATATAGATTCAATAGAATATTACTCATCCATAAGAAATGGAGACATACTGCCATTTGTGACAACATGGATGGATCTTGAGAATATCATTCTAAGTGAAAAAAGAGAAAAAGTCAAGAACCATATCATTTTACTCATATGTGGGGTATAAAACTTAAAGCTACAACAAGCAAGACAAACAAACAAACAAAAAGTCATAAACACAGACAATAGTTTAGTAGTTACCAGAGGGAAAGGGTGGAGGGGGTAATGTAGAAGAGGGATAATGGAGTAAGATAATATGGTGATGGGAGGAGATTCCACTTTGGGTGGTGAGCACACAATGCAATATACAGAATTATAGAATTCTACACTTGAAACCTAAATAATTCTATCAACCAATGTCACCCCAATAAATATAATTTGAAAAAAATGTATCTTAGGCGGTAAAGTGACATGTGTTAGGATGAATGGACTAGGGAATGGAAGATGCCAAGACTGAATCCCATGGGATTCACATATAATTGGAGGTAGCCAGGTTCAGATTTAGCAGAGATATTAAGCAGACATTTGGCAATACATGAATTTTAAACGGTGATGTAATCTAGGCTAGTGCAAAATTTTGGAAATGATCAGCATATGTGGCCATTGAGGCCATGGCTGAAATCACCTAAGGAAGGGGGTATGTAATACAAAAAAGACCGACGTTCCAGTCCATTGAAACGCCAATATTTAAAGCTTGGTTAGAGGATGATGAACACCAAAGGATATATTGTCAGAGATGCAGAGGAAGGCATAGGATAACTTCATTGCCAAAAAGTCAAGAAACACACTGATCTATGAACAAGGGATTGATATCAGTCATACACTGCCAAGAAGTTAAAACACTTTCCTGTAGTAAGTGTACTTTGTTTTAATAAAATTATTTTCATTGCTCAACCTTGAAAATAAAGGGATATAGAATCTCCTTACTTTCATTATTATGGGCATTTTATCTCCTTTAGTTTATAAATGGAGCCAGAGTACTGTTTAACTATAAGGAAAATCCCTCCTTTATACAAATAGAATATTTAAGTTTAAACATAGTGCTCCCATGGGCAGAAGAAGTACAGCAGGACCCAGGGGCTTCAATTCTGCCTGGCCTTTATCTGTTTCACTTTCAATGTTTTTTTCCTATAAATATTATGGAACGGATTAATCAGTAGCTTGAATATTATTGGTAATGCTCCTATAAAATAGAAACTTCTTAGCATTTTAAGGATCAGTGCTTTGTCTTAATAAGA
>NW_017731386.1:1564538-1565722 GCF_001890085.2 Hipposideros armiger
CAAACCCATTTTCTCTACAATATGCCTTTGAAATGTCTCTCTAGTATAATAATGAACAATGGCTTGCAAACCATTCCTCTCCTCAAAATAAAGGGTGATCTGCCACAGTGAGAATGAGGAGAGAGATCACTTAGCTATTTTAGCCCCAAAGTGTGGTGATTATATAAAGGAAAGCTACAAATACAAAGTTGGACTTGTAAAGCTACAGAGAATACCTTGACCCAGTTAAAATAATTTGAATTTAAATTCTTCTCTGCTCTTCAATTTTTTTCACCCTTTTCCTCCTCTTCTCTCTTTTCTTACTCCTTGCTCTTCCTTACCTTTTCTTTTCTACTAACACAGTTCTAGTTATGGGACAGGGATTGTACTAGATTGAAGAGAGATATTACACATTGTCCCTGCTGTTAAAAAAAAAAGAAAAAAACATAACTATTGGGATTAGGATGAGGCCATGAGGATAAAAAAAGGGTTTGTAGAATTGAAGAGTAAAAAAAAAAAAGTTTAACTAGTTGATGTAACCAAGTTCTGATTTTGCAGAGTTTTTAATTTTTAATGATTATGTCACTTACCCCTCGTGTCTTTTTGAAACTCATTTCTAGGCTATAAGTGATTTGCAAATGTGCCCCAGTGAATTACCAGTGCTTGTTAGCTCTCCAGTGGTAATTATTCTCTGTTTTAGTCTCTAAGAATTTCTTTTATTTTCCAGTGGATTGAGGAATAGAGTTAAAAGCGTAGATTTAACAACATGCTTCCAGAATTGTTTGGGTTTGTTTTAGAAAGTTTTCTTGCGTATCTATTTTACCACATTGTTAACCAAAGCTGACACTGTTTTTGGAGTGTTAATTCTAATGGTGTATATAAATTGCTTAGATCAACATTATGTAAATAACAGTCATTATTACTAGCATTGATTTCAAACTAGTACATTGATAATGTGAGAATAAAATTTACTGATCCATAGGCCTGTGGTTTGGAAGATACAACTAGTGATTAGCGAAATTCTAAGTCTCCTCTTCTTCAGGTGTTATCTCTCCTTCGCTTTAGTAATGGCTATGTGACTTGCTTTGGTCAATGAATATGAGCATAAGTGATGTGTCATTTCTGGATAAAAGCATTTCAGAGGCCATTGTCTATATTTTCTTCACTTAATCTGGAAAGATGTGTTAATGTGAAGATACCACAAG
>NW_017731386.1:1566132-1569757 GCF_001890085.2 Hipposideros armiger
TATAGATGATATATAGATATAGACATAGATATAGATATAAATATAGACATAGATATAGAGATATAAATATAGATATAGATACCTGCATAACACAGCCTAGCCTGACTGATACAGCACATATTTTTGCTGTGCTTTATGCTCATGGTATACTAGTTTCTACTGCCTTAATATTTATTACATTACTGCTACTGCTTCATATGTTCTATTTGTTCTGCTTTAACTGTGAATAACATTCTTGAATTCAAGGACCTTTTGAATTCTTTTATTTAACTTCATATGAAAGAAAGCCTTATTTCTTTTCTTTCCACATAATTTGTAAGTTCTGGGGCTATTAATGATATATTAAAATACTTTTATTTCACCAAGGCACCCAGCCCAATTTGGTATCTACAGTCTACTTTTAGTAAATATTTCCAAAATGAAATATGTCTTAAGTTAAAATAATAAATTTACCATTGTCCTTATACCATTTTCAAGAATATAGCCAATCAATGAAATACTAGAAAGATTAGAGTATAATGTGTACATTTTTTTTGAATTCCATAGATTAGTAAAAACAATGTTAAACAGCAGCAGTGGTAATATATTTTTTAAATGTGCAATTTACAGGAAAAATAAATTATTTGGATTAAATGGTCCTTTGAAATAATAATAATAAAAAAACAGGTTGTGCTCATTTATTTGGCCATTCATTCTCTCACTTCAAAATAATACTGACTGGTTTCAGTCCATACCCCAAAGCTATAGCACATGTTTTATAACAGATGTTTTATGGCCTGGCACTTTGCAAAACTCATCCATCCAAAATACTATAACATGCCCCCAACCTCAATCACTACTGAAAATAAAACAGCAAGAATTGTAAACCAACCCAAAAACGAACCCAAAAAGTCATTCCGGAGCTTGGGAACTCTTTTGTTCTGAAGTTTCTCCACATGATGTGCTTTCTCTTTCTTAATTAAACTTTGGTCTCAAGAATGGAGTACTGTGAGGTTTTGTTCTGCTTTTCCTTTGCACCAGTGCATCCTACTCATCAGAAATCATGACTGTGGATAATGTTACTTGAACGGTATCACTACCTTGACCTTTGTAAAGAGATTTATTAAGATGTATCAAAAATCTCTCCTAGAATTCTTAACATAACTGCAGAAGGTGGACACCAGCGAGGAAAAAATCTATTCTACTTTATTATACACTTTTGTAAAGATTCATTCAGACTCCATATCTGCTGGCCTGACAGTGCTAACCCATAATTTTTGAAGTATAAATGCTTTAAATACAGACAAACAAGGTAGTCAGTCTATGTAAATGGGAATGATGGTTGAGAATACATTAACAGTAGAGTGGATAACAAATATAAAAATCTCAAATAAAGCACACTCAAATAAGACTGTTTTTCTAGAAGAAAACTCAAGAATTGGTCTACCCATTTGCATCACTGTTTAACTAATACATAGTTTGACTAGATATTGCTTGTATCTAATTTAGATGAAGATTCATACTGGGAAGAATAGTTTTCCCTGAAATCTTTTGCTTGGTGGTACTTCTGTAAACTTAATAAAATACCCAAAAATATACCAACACTTGACCCCAAGTCTTCTCTCCTTGTGTTTATTCATTTGTGTCCCTCGCAGCGTTGGTATTTCATATCCAGTGAACCCACAAACAGTTTTCCTTTTTTCCACCTCTGTCACTACATCCTCTAAACATTAGTATTTTTTCCAAATTTTTGCAAAGGAAAAGAATCCGTAAGCTTCTGTGATCCTTACTCTGCAGCCCATGGATATTATTGTCATCCAAAAACAAACAGAAGACATGCTATGAGCAATAACTGATTGCACATTTTCTTTTAGGACAGGTGAATAAAGCAAATCCAATTTATTCTAAAGCTATGGATGTTATATTCTAGAAGAAAATGGTCTCACAAAAAAATGTTCAAATAATACCTATTTGTCTGAAGATTGTTCCTATAAGTTAGAAAATTTTAGAGTGTTTGAAGTTGTACGATCTAAATATGTGCTTTATGTTCACCCTGTAACCCCCGGTGAGAACTGCTGGTATGATATATTGTCTCCAATCAGTAACTATGTCCTCAAGCTTAACCTGTGTAAGGGGAGCCCTGGTAATNCCCCCGTACGCTCTGGTAACCACTAAACAGCTGTCTGTGTCTATGAGTTTTTGTTTATTTTTTTGTCTTGTTCCTTTGTTGCTTTCCATTTTATATCATTCTAATAATTCTTAAATTTTAGAATATAGGAAACGTCACAACATAATTAGAATTTTGAACTTTAGAAACTTCTTTTCTATGACAGTGCTGGTTGATTCTTTGACTAGTGATTTATAGGCTCATTTCTATGAAGGATACAAAAGTAGACTCACCTGTGCTCATCAATCTGCCCTTGATCTTCAGGACCCTTTAAGACATTGAACTAGCTCTAAGCCCATTTTGAATGGGCTTCTACTGCAGGATTTCTGATCAGTCACGAAAGTACAGATCTTTTTGCCACACATTCCACGGTGTTTGGTGATTTGAAAGGGACTGAGTATAATGTGGCTTCTTCTATAGAAATGACAAATCGCATTTCATGTTCAATTCTTTAAAATTTTATGGCATTAACTTTCAAATATTTTAAAAGTTATTTGATATAAATGAAATCACTTCCCATAGTTTCTAGCTTTTTCCCCACTAATTATTTTACATGTATCTTTTCAGGTTCTTCCTCTTCTTATTTCCCTTCAATATTTATTTTCTTCCTGTGACTACTACCCCACGTGACTCTATTCTTACTCGCTTACCTCTTTGTAGCACTTTATACTTATATATATTTTTTAAATAACAAGTTTTACTTTGGATCCTCACTTACAAAAAGCCCTGTGAAATACCAGAGGCACCTCCCAGGAAACTTAACTAACAGATAAGGCAATTGAGACACACAAAAATGAGGCAGCATTCTGAAGGTGTCCTTGAGCTGTGTTATCAGAATGCAGAACCCAGATTATCTGGATCACCAGCCTCTGATCATGGTCTGATTCCCCTCTCTGGGATCATAAATCTCATTCCCAGGACTAATTCTGCAGGATGTTTGAGCATATGTTACATGTTTAGAACTGTCCTGGGAAAGGTGTGTACAGAGAACAGATGCTTCTACTGAGCAAGTGTATAAACTAAGCAGGAGCCTCACACTTGACTATTCTTTCAAAGGCTTACTGGAATTGGTTATTCTTACTTAGGTTCATTGGAAGCAAGAAACATAGATTTGGAAGTGACAGTATTGAAACACATATTATGTGGGAAATGGCTCCATACAGACTTTGAGATAAAGGTTGATGAAAGAAACTTTTGATTTTTGATCTCCTTGTTCAACTCAGTGGCTCTATATTTTTTGCCAAATGCTTCTTCCAGTTCTATGGAAGCATACAGGAAGGTCTATGAAAATAGAAAGGTATATGAAATCATAAAGGAAGAATATACATACAATTTACATTTAGGGAGTATATACATTTTTTCAGTATGTCTACTGGGGGCACCAAAAAAAATGTATACACATAACTTGTATTCATCTTTTGTTATCAGCATATATTGAGTATTACAATTTTAATACAGTTTTTTCCTTTCTTAAAATGT
>NW_017731386.1:1573487-1613976 GCF_001890085.2 Hipposideros armiger
GAGCCTCTTTGTTTTGGACTATATGAGATTTGCTAAACTACAGTAGATGGTACAAGCCTTTTGGAAAGTTAGTTCCTTGTGAATGAATACCTGCGAGTCATGGAAGTGGACTATAGTAGAGGTAAAAAACGGCTGATCATAAAGTACCTAATTTCTTTTCAAGAAGATACTAAACATTAGAAGAATCGGGGTTCTCACACTTATATAATGAGTGATCATTGACAAAGCACTCATTTAAAAAACCTGGGTAGGAAATACATCATGTAGTTCCTTCTTTGGGACCTTTTGTGAATCTGGAAATTTCCCACAACAGTCTATCTGTACAAGATCGTAAAATTTCTCTAATATGCATTTGATTTTATGGATGAGTTAAAATTTGAGAAGTACCTGTAGGAAATAGGAGACTATAAAAAATCCATTATTAATCATATTCATGTTATCTTAAGTTTCAGAAATAGAGTGATGATGTCCTAAAGTTAGAGTCAGTCTCATTTTTCCTGCCTTAGTCTTCCTCAATTCCCCTAAATTGGGTCTATTTACATTCTCCACATTAGAATGAAATCCCCTTAGATGCAGAGCATGGAACTAGGGTCTAACCAGCCACTGGTTTCCTTGTGCTTTCAAAGACTGTCATTGTTGACAACCTGTCTGGAGTTTCATTGCACCAAAACTATATATACCCTGAGCCCGTGAAGCCACAGATGCCGGCATGCCTACATCCCCTCTACCTCAATTCCCCAATAATTTTACAGGATCTAATTAGTTCTAGGAGAGACAATGATTCGCTGGAGGACCCAAGATTCCAACTCATTTATCTTCTCTCATTGACAAAGGGACCTAAATAAAGCTGCTATTGTAAAAGCTATGTTATGGTGCTACCTAATGAGAGCCTATAAAAGCAATGCGCGTTTCAGGAAGCATAGGTACAAAGAAATGAAAATGAGATATGGGGCAGTGCGGAGGCTGTATAACTGAGACAGAGACTGTGAGAGGGTGACTTTGTAAATTTTGCTAATTATGGGCTGACATGCTTGCAGAGAATACAAGGTTAAGCTTGGGTCTAGGTGGAGGCTGGGGTGAGGGCAAGGTTGATATAGTATACAGTCAACCCTAAATATTCATAGAGTTGTAGTTGTGAATTCTGTATTAATGAATTTGCCTGTGCACTAAGGTTTATTTGTAACCCCCAAATCAGTATTTGCTGCACTGTGTGGCTATTTGTGGACATGCACAAAGCAGTGAAAAAATTGGGTCACTCCATCAGTACATTCCCAGGTGAGGTGGGACAAGGCAAGGCCCTGCTTTCTTGTTTCAACTCATGTGCTTTAAACAAGTGTCCTTTTCATGGTGTAATCAGTGGCAATTTTTTTTTTTTGCATTTCGTATCTTTTGTTGGTGATTTCTATGTTTAAAATGGCCCCCAAATGTAGCACTGAAGTTCCTGAGTGCAAAAATGCTGTGATGTGCCTTACAGATAAAATGCACATGTCAGATCAACTTCATTCAGACATGTGTTATAGTGCAGTTGGCTCTGATTTCAGTGTTAATGAAATGAATTTTATATGTATATAAAGTGTCTTTAAAGGAGCCTATTCAGTATTGGCTAATTCCATGTTTGAGGCAACTTTATGGACTATAAGTATCACAGATAATGAGAATCAACTGTAATCTGTTGTTGAACTTCTGTGTTCAGCTCTGTGTGTGTGTGTGTGTGGGGGGTGTGTACACGTGTACACATGTGCTCAGCATAGAATGATCTCTGTGGTGCACTACGCCAGTGAGAATTGTCCTATAAGAAGAATATCAGGGTTCTGGTCAAGCTTTAAATGCTTCACTCATAAGAATACCCAATCCCCTTTACTGTGATTTGCATGTAGCCACACCCTTCTCCTTTGTGAAAAATGATTTTGGGTTTTGCACAGATGAAATTTGCAGTGGGTACCTGACGTTTTTACTTCAGTGGTGGACAACTCTCAGGCCCACCAGTTCTAGAGTTATACTTGATACTGCAGGGGTGAAGCCAAGCTCAACACTCAAGATGATTCTTTTTATTTTGGCCTTAAAGGCAGAGTCAAGATACTCTCAAGATCAGGTTCTTATTGTATCTAAATATGCCGGAGCTATTGGGAATACAGTCACAGGTGTTTTTATGTTACCATTTCCCTTTTTTGTCTGGAAGTTATAGGATTTCATGTAAAAAAGAACCAGCAATTCACCATACTTTTTGCCAACTTCAAACTTGGTTTGCTTTCAAGAGTGAGAGAAATGTGGAGTTAGTACTGAGCTTAGTAGGGACAGGTTTGCAAATCCATCTATGTAATTGCTAGTCCTTCCAGAGCGGCCCTGGCTAGCCAGAATTCTGACACAAAGCCTTGTAATAAAGTTGCAAAATATCCACTTGGTCTTGGAGTTACTAATTCATTGGTATAACATGGTTCTCATAAAATTATGTAAAAAACTCATTTTACGGTTGTCAGGGGAAATAACTACCCAGATAAATAGGCATGAAAGCACCATAACTACAGCATAGAAAGCCAATTCAAAATTGGGCCCCAGCCCTAGTCTCCTAATTGGCCTTATTATAGTGTCATAGGAATGAAAAGTTATGTTCGTAATAGTTTTAGGTTTAGTTCACTGTTCTGTAAGATAGTGTCCTATATGCATTATTGCTTAGAAATTCTGCTGTATTTTGCTATAGTCTTAAACATTTTTGGCATTGATTCCTATGTGAATTTGAAGTACTTAGGCAAAAATGGCAACAGTTTCTGTTTTAATTCTTGTAAGTCTTCCTAGCACTTATTTTATGTAAGAAAGACTTTTTATTAATTAAGCAAGTGTCATGGTTTAGAATATTTTTTAAACGTGCATTTTCCCTTAGCCAGAGCTTCTTATCCTTTGAAAACATAGTCTCAAATAAATAGAAGAAGATAGAACACTTTGTTCATAATTTCTTCTAAAGGGAAAAGATAGTAGCCGCACTTCCAGGGTCTCAGAGACTGAAAAGTGTGTGAGCACATGTGAGCAATTATTTCAAACCCTTAGGATATACGTTATTTTATTAAATATATATTTTAATAAACATCTTCATATGCATATCAGGTTATATACACACATAGGACAGACAACTGAAATGCAATGTTGAAGTTAGAATAGTGAGAAACCATTATGTGTATTGGCGTGCGTGTATACACACACCAGTGAACAGAAGTCAAAGGTGGAAATTTGAATATAATCCGAAAAAACCAGGGTTTTCTTTAAAATGACCCTCACATCTCATTTCTCTATGACAGAGGGATATAGTCCCTGTTTTCCAGGAATCCCAAGACCTAGAGAGAATGCCCTGATTTCTCAATAGTCGTAAGACAAACTTTTCACTAAAAGACTTCTTGGCTGAGAGAGATGCTCACGGAGATTCACAAATTGGCAGAAAAAAAAAATCACTTCCTTCGCCTCTTTGCCTAATTCACAATGAAAGAGGCAGGAATCAGTGGCAGCTGGTGGGATGTTTTAGATTATGTAGGTGTGAGAGAATATTCCTAACCCAAAAAACGGCATGGTGATCATAGAATGACTTTAGGTTGATGACTGTGTGGATGCTAAATATCTATGTCTTTCAGCTTATCCGGTTCACATCTAATCTGGAAAATGAGAAAAATTTAATGTAGATCATTAATATTTTCAAGTATTTAATATTATAGTGAACTCTCTGCATGCACTTAGCAGTGTATGTAACACATACTGCCTGTTCTGTTTTCTCAGCAAAAACTTGAGGTGAAGGGGTAGGAAGAGACGTGTGTGGGGGGTGGGTATGAACTGGTGGAACCACAGCTCAGCTTAGGGACAGCTCACCTGAGGACAATAGACCCAGCCAGAGCCTTTATTTATTTATTTTAATTACTTTTCTCTTTCTCCTATTAAATGCCTTCTCCTTTGTTCTTCATTTGAAAGCATCCTGTCCCCATTTAATTACTGTGCTTTTGATTGACAAGAGCAGAGGACAGGAAAAAAAAGAAAGCTGTCTCCTTCATGTCCTATTTGACACAATATAATGAATGTGTGATGGCCAGTTTATTTTTTCCTTGACAACTTAAATATTTGAAGATGAAATGTGGAATTTAAGAACATAATGCCAGAGAGCAGAGGGAGAGGAGAAGAAAACGGAAAAAAAAAAAAAGGAAGTTAATTGGACCAGAAACAAAATACAATACTCATTTGTGCATTTGCCTAATAGTTTAATAACTGCCAATTTGGTGCAGGGACTCTGTGTAATTGTAATAAGAATTTCATCTCCTGCTCTTCCCAGGCAAAGAGGAGTCAGCAAATAGACTGTGTCCACTGGATGCCCTGGTCCTGTGTTTTATTATGTTTACTTTATAATCCCATCATCCCCATGCCACCAGCATGCTTGAGGGGTAGCAAAGGCAGCAGCGGCTGCTCCCTCTCGGCCCCCTGTCTTTCAGAGCTACCCTAAGGTACTTAAGAATGACAGTATAAAGAATATCTGTGCAGATGAGCCTGTAGATTTGGGAAATTGGCTGCTTATAGACAGGGATTCTTTTGGTAGACTTAATTCCTTTAGCAAGGGTGAGGTACCATCTGTGGGGATTCCTGTCATGTATAAGGAAGTTAGTCATGCTCTCTATGGAGTTGAGTTTCTTGAATTTTAATGAAACCCATGTCAATCTGTCTCCTGTATACCCTAGTGTTAAAATCAGTGGTCAGCTACTCAACAATCACAACAGTAAATCACAGCAGATAAACCAACCAGGACAGCTCTGAAGAATTTAAGGTTGTGTTCCCTGCTCAGCCCCCCTTTGCAACGAGGATGCTGAGAGAATACATAACGAACTGGTGGCATTTTTGTTTTAAAGGGACAGCCTTGTGTTCAAACCAGGAATCTAGGCTTTTTTAACATCCTTCATTGGGAAGTTTTCCTTCTCTTGTTATTATTTATATTTCTTTTAATAGTTCCGTCATGGATTCTGGGGCTTTTGTATAGGCTATGTATGCCAAAGCTTTTACAAAATGCGCAGAGAGAAATGCTGATTCTAATCAAAGAAAATGAACTGTTATGCAGAAATTAAGAGAAAATGATGTGTGTGCCACCTGAATACAAATTAGCTGTGAATGATGTAACTCAGGGAAGCAGGTGGCAGTTCTATATGAGATATTTACAATTAGCTGTATGCATCAGTCTGAGAGCACAGCATAGGAAATATCTCACCCAGATTGGACTGGTTCCCAATGGGTTATAATAGCATTAAAGACCTCAGTATAACTCTAATTCTTCAATGATGTGTCACTACCAACTCAAAGACAAGGTCATTGGAACATAACTTTCATTGTCACTTTGTCTGCATGTGTAAGCCAAAAATGTTTCGATTGAGGAGGACTAACAGGGAAGTTGCAATTGAATGTTTTTTTGGCAGAACTGTCCTAGCACAACTGGAGCTCTAACTGGTTCCTTAATGGTAAAAGCTACAACCTCCATTTATCTTCTTGTTTGAGCTACTGGTTAGAATGGCTGCCTGGCTGTTGTCACACATCTATCATCTCTATCCAGTGTCATGATTCTGTTTGTTTTGTTCTTTTTCTAATTGGTGAAGGTATATGCCATTATAGCAGGTTGACAACTTTTATATTTTAAATCAAAATTGACCACCGCCCCATTTAAATTCATGTATCTTTCCTTCTCAAGTACTTATTTCAGTTAAAGGCGTTAATATGTCGGTACATGTGCTAACCCACATTACATCTCCACTTAAAATATTGCCTATCTTATTTTCAAATTAACTCATGGAGGTGTGCAAAGTTTCTTTGGTCATTTTTCATGGCTTCATCCATTTACTACCATTTAACATTTAAATATGTCACAGATTACATTGTTGCAAAAGTCTTAAAGAAAAAGCAATATTAAGAGAAACTTTTTTTTTAAAGCATTTCATATTTAGTTCTTAATATTTGCTGCCTGGTTATGCCTCACACCATTTTAATTTATTTGGTTGGGGGCATATAGTAGACACTCAACAATGGTACTAGATTAATAATTATGTAACATGTTAGCTAGTATATAAAAATCTAATCTTTTTTAAATTTGTTTGCAAACTTGGCTTTATGGAAACCCTCTAGTTTGGGGACAACAGTTCACAAATACTATATGAGTATGTTCATTATCTACCTGTTTATTAATTAATTTGGTCATTTATTTTAATACATATTTAGTGAATGTCCACTGTGTGCCAATTACAACTCTAAGCCCTGGCAGGATGATGGTGAACAAGAGAGATATGTCCTTCCTCTCTTAAGGAGTTACCATCTAGGAAGTGTGCTTGTTACATGCCATTGAGTCAGCTCTGACTCCTGGCAGTCCTCTGAATGAGTTATGCCCACAATATCCTGTCCTCAACAGTCCTGCTCAGCCCCTGCAGATTCATGCCTGTGGCTTCTTTCATCCATCTCATATTTGGTCTTCTTTCCCTGATGTCTTCTGTTTTTTCCAGCATCATTGTCTTTTCCAAAGAACCTTGCTTTCTGATGATGCACCCAAAATAAGAGAGCTTCAGTTTTGTCACTGTTTGCCTCCAGAGATGATGAAGGCTTAATTTGCCCTGGGACTCACTTGTTCATCTTTCTGGCTGTATGAGGTATCATAGAGCTCTCCTCCAACATCATATTTCAAATGAACAATTTTATTCTTCCTGTCAGCCTTATTCACTGTCTAACTTTTGCATCTGTACATAGTAATTGGGAATACATGGGAAGTATCATCGGTAAATAATCTAAATGTTCAGTGTCCTTAATGCAGATGCCAATAATCCATCCAACTTTTACCCAGATCGCCCCTTCATCACTTCAGTACTTATTCCCCCAGGTATCAGATTTAGCAGCTGATTATTTAAACTTGGATTCTCTCCAGAAGTCTTCCTCCATTAAACTGAGCTTCCTTCAATTTCACATTTCTTTCTTGGGATGACCCCCATCCATTTCATGGTGAGATTCAAAGACCTGGATTTTTTTCCCCTAAGGTGAGACACTCCTTAAGGACCCACGATTTCCAGAGCTCCCATGAGAGTAGCTGAGGCAGTTGTTGCAACAGGCATCACAGTTCATTTTTCTCTGCCTTATTCTACTTCCTTTATTCTTGTTAAAGAGAAGTCCCCGTCCAGTACTCCCCAACAAACTTAGTGGATGTAAATTTCCATCTCAAGTTCTGTTTCTTTTGGAAGCTAACCTAAATTAAGGCCTTGTCAGTGCCAATGATAAGGTGTAGTATATGAGCTCCTAAGGGTAATGTAATTTGGATCGGGAGTATGAAGGACAAATTTAAACAAGTGGCATTTGAAATATGAAGAAGGGTATGAAAAAGTCCTAAATATGGTCCCCTCTCATTCTCTATTAATCTCAAAGCAAATAGGATCAAATCAGAAGGAATGTCCCTCAATTTTCCCCTTGAAGAACTTTGTCTTCTAAAATTCCCACACTAAAGGATCACCAGGACTTCTAACTTTGCAAAGCATGTTCTCTCCTCAAGCTCTATTGCTTATTCAAATATTTCCTAATCCATAGTAATTTCAACTACCTATAAAATCATAAAACTTCTCTAACCTCTTCCAAACAATTAACCTTTGATATTATGTTTTACTTTATTATGTATTTCTCTTGTACATGCAGGTGTTTGTCTTCCAACTCAGTTTTCTTGTAACATCTGTGAGGACAGGTGCCATATTTCAACTTCTATGTTGCCCATCATTCCCAGCTGCAAAGCATATAGGAATGTCTCAACACTTGAGAGTTATTAAATAAGAGAATCAAAGTCAATGTGTTCCTTTTTAGAAGAGTTGAAAACTACTTGGAAAATTGAAAACAGGAAGTCTCTTAAAGCTTGAATGCTATCTCTTCCCTCTATTTTTGCTTTACATTTGGCTGTATATACTTTCAGAATGCAGCCTTGCAAATATGAGTTATGAATCTGGGTTCTTAAATTGTCTGCTAATAACTATTTTGAAATATTAAAAATAAACAATAGAAAATCAAAGATGAATTGAAGCCATTGAAGAGCATGGTACCAATTTATTAGTGTAGTATAATAGAGACTAAAATTGCTTATAAAACAAAAATAATCCAAATATTTCATTCCCTTTATAAAATGTGGCAATGATATCTCCTTGAACTTAGTAATAACATCTAAAGTATTACTTCTTGTAGATATTTTTCTCACTGCAGCTTCTTATTTTTGAAAATATGGATCTCTTCTCCATTCTCACTGTTTTTGTTATTGTTGCTGCTCTGACTGTGGTATTATTTTCTTTCTCTCTTTTCTTTCTTTCTTTCTTTCTTTCTTTCTTTCTTTCTTTCTTTCTTTCTTTCTTTCTTTCTTTCTTTCTTTCTTTCTCTCTCTCTCTCTCTCTCTCTCTCTCTCTCTCTCTCTCTCTCTCTCTTTCTTTCTTTCTTTCTTTCTTTCTTNTCTCTCTCTCTCTCTCTCTCTCTCTCTCTCTCTCTCTCTCTCTCTTTCTTTCTTTCTTTCTTTCTTTCTTTTTTTCTTCTTTCATTAGTAGTGTAAGGAGGCTGGCCCCCTGCAACATATGAGATGCTTGAATGGTCCTCAACTTCAGGAAATAAATTCATTTCACATGAGAAACCCATCTCTGAAGTTGCCTAGAGTGTCATTTGATTAATTGGATGAAGTCAAATATCAAGATCCCTTTCTTCTTTTTGATATAACAAATAGGGTGACTTCCTTCTCATTTTATTTCAAAAATCTCAGTTAAAATCAATCAAGCATGTTTTACTAAACCCCAGTTGTTAAGCCTCACAATTGATATATTTATAGCCTCTGCTTAGAAAGATGGGTTGGAATGGGGTAAAAAGAGCCTTCATCCCTTTTCATGAATGGACATAAATAGATTGGAAGAATTTCAGTTATGATATTTGCATTCTGGCTTTATATTTCAGATCAAATTTGGTGCCCATGAGTATTTATTTATTATTTACCAAGTATATGTTACTTTGATATTAGACATTAATGGTCTTCTCAACAGCAAAGATTTCACATCCAAGCCATTTTCTCTGTTGTTACTGACGTCCTACCTTAGATGTTTTAAGTTTTATTTTATTTTATTTTTTTAAAACCGTAGTGTCAAGCCAAAAGGATACAGACATTATTTTACTAAAAATATGGAGAAAATAAATCAATGTCACTTCATTGATTAGAATATTTGCATATGAAATAATTTAAAGAAAAGGAATATAACACAGCTAAAATAAATTCTGGTGGGGTATATCAAAATGCATTTGGGGCGTCTTATTAAATTGCCTCGATTTACAAGGTCAAATACACACACACATTTTTTATTCTCTTTATCTCTCTCTATATATACTATATATTATATATGTTCTCTGTTCTAAATAATAACTTTATAGCTTTTTCACCAAGATCCTAATAAAATCTTCTTTTCTATGGGCTCTAGTTCAAATAAATAACCTTGATTAATTCCTCAGGGTGGACAATTGAACTCAATTTTCTATTTTGTTTACATTCAGGATTACTATAGTACTGGGCCTACAGGAGGCATTCTGTAAATACCAGTTATTAGTAAATTATGTATGCAAATATTCTATTATAATACCCTAAAAGTAGAACATAGGTTAATTCTGTCACAACTTTCTCTTGTTTTCCTCCAACCTTGTCACTCCTTTCTTCCCAGTTGTAGTTTTCCATTCAATCTCAAGTAAGAAAGTTGAAACAATAAGGTCAGGTGATCCAGTGATGTCAATTGAGTATTATGTGGAACCAGAATTATGATAACTATCAATGAAAAGTCTCATCTCAACCAAAGCCAAATACAGAATAAGCCAAAGTAATCGCTGCTGTGGTAGCATACAGTAATGAGAAGTCAACTTTCCTGGTTCCTGATTCCAAGGGTTTATCATCTCAACTGGAGATGGCCATTTATTCTTCTAACTAATATATGTAAAATTGAGATATCAAGTTTTGTATGCTATCACTTAATAAAGGAGCACTTAAATTTCATTTTAGAAAGTAACCATCTTTTTAGAATTTATAATCTAGGATAGAAGATTGCTTATATAAAATATTCTAGATATTTGTCATATGTTATATAATGTAAATTGAACATTTTCTGCCTTAATTATTTTCCTTACCTAATGAGCAGTATAAGGTCAACAGTTCACTAAGCATTTCTTCCTGATGTGAAACTCAAGTGGGACCTTGGGGATATAAACTTACTCTCTTGCACAAAATAGCATATTCAACTCAGCAACCCATATTAAACAAATAAACAACTAGCCTTGAGGGTTTTGATATCCTTCAGTACATCTCAGAAAGAAAATAGAAAGTACTGTGCCATCAGACATATCAACATTTCTTTTCTAATACTTCTGTACAGAATGGTATCTCTTCAACTCATTTACAGTGCTCTTTGAAGTCTTACCTTAATCACAACAGTGTTTCGCAACCAAAGCTCAGTTTTGGACTCTTAACATAATGAGTAAGGGAGTCTGCTTTCACTTCCAGGGTTTATGCTAGGGAAAAAAATCAGTTGTTCTAATTTAGGATAATTTATTTTCAAATTTGTTTCATTTTTATAACTTTGCTTTATTCAAATTGTGTGTGTGTGTGTGTGTGTGTGTGTGTGTGTGTGTGTGTGTGTATCTGTGTGTGTTCTTAAAGCCTCAGGGTAGACCATTTAACTCAATTTTGTTTAGACCTCCTTCAGGATCTCTAGTGCTAGGCCCACAGAAGATGGTCTGTGAATCTTAGTTAGATATAATTGACTTAATAATCTAATAATCCCCCACTAGCGAAGTCCTCTGAAATAAAAATGGAGAGGTGAAAGACAGAGAGGTAAGCATCTTCATGAAGATTTGGTGTCACAAATTACAACCACCAAGGCCAGCATGGATGAAATTGAACAACTCTAATTACCAATGTTGCCTTCTTTCCCTTTTTACTGAAGTGATCAATGAATCACCTTGTTTTGCCTTTATCAAAACCTCTCTGAATTTTCGATTGTCTTGATTTCAATTTCAAAAGAGAACACTCACAAACTAAAATTCCTCCTTGACCATCAGAAAAAGTTAAAAAAAAAGCAAATAAAACTCCCCCTAAACACAACGAAACCATAAAATGCCAAAGAACAATGTTTATAAGTTTTCAAATAGAAGCTGAAAAAAAAACAGTCAAGTTTGGATTTAACTCAAATGTACCATCAACCTCAGGCAGCTCCCTCCGGCACCTACCCCTCTTTAATGGTCCATTTGTCTAGTCCCCCTGGAAGATCTATAGAGAAAATTACCAGGGTAGAATGTAGATCCAATTGCACATCCTGCTACAGGAGAAACGATTCCTGTTCTCATCATTGGGATCAATAATTTGCTAACACAGTATTAGCAAGAGCAACAACTCCACCAGGTTAAAGGAGTTTTACACTGAATAATGATGGCCTAGGAAAGGGAAACGCTGAGCGAGTAAATCCTGGCAGCCTTTTACTATTGAGAGAGCACATGCCAGTGAATCAATAGTGGCTCTGGTGAGTCTGGGCTGTAAAGATGCTTTATTGTTCTGCCTAAGTACATCGGCAGAGACGCTCCTCTTAATATCTGTACACAGGAGCCACTGGGGTCCAGGCCTGCCCTATTAGTGAAAGCATTTCCACTTCAGAAGAATGGAAGTCCCTTCCAGGGACCCAGAGCATGGCTGTGTCTTATGTCTATAGAAACTCCAAGAAAAAGAAAAGGGCTGGGATGGAAAGAATGAGAAGAGAAGCCCCACAGAGAGCACCAAAAGGGGACCTAGGGCAAGAGAAAGCCACTTTACCTCAACAGATTTTGAAACCAATTAAGAGACCTTTTATTCTACATATTTTCTTTAGTATTTCTAGAAGCTGAGACTTAAAATTCAATGTTGTTTTTTGTTTTGTTTTGTTTTTTTTGTTTTCCTCCAGGACAGATAAGTGATCTCTTGATAAGAAAGTATAATTTCAGAACAGTGACTTGATTTACCCAAAGTCATCACATATGGAAGAGTTTAGGCAGTGATGGACTACCTTGTGCCAGTCAGTAGGCTACAGTGTTCTTCCCACTGCCCCGTGTCCCCTTAGATAGTCTTATAGGTCTTCTTTTGCCAAGTATTTGAGGAGGAGAATGTCCTCATCAAATATGTCTGCCTCTTTACTTTTTCAAGTATACAGGGGATTGTACTTCCTGTCCCCATTGTGGCTGGAGAGGCCATAGGACAGCTTCTGCTAATGAACTCTGAGCAGATGCCGTTTCTATATGGGACCAGTTACTTCCTCATTAAATACTTGAAGTGAACAACATCGCCAAGAGAAAGGAGACATTAAGGAGTGTCTCACCCATGGAAGCCTGACAGGTTTAGAGTAACCCACCATTAATTACGAGAAAGGCAGAGATATAACTGAGCATGTAGAGTAAAAATTGTTTTCAAAAAAAGTCTAGGAAAAAAAAAATGGTGTGGCTGTTGTCACACAAAGCTTGCTGCCATTAAAAAGATGAGAAATCTAAGTGTCTCGGAGAGTTGTACTTACAAAAGAGCCACTAGCCTGGAAAGAAACAAACAAAAAAACAATTGCTTAAGATTTAAAGTAACTCTCAGGCTCTCTACCATCTATGGGCAAGAAGCAGGCTGAGAAAGCTGCTCAACCTCCAAGTAAGGTATGATTGCAAAGGCCCACTTCGGATGTTGTGTGTGTGAATAAAGGAGAAGAATGGGCTCCCCGAGTAGGACGAAGGGTGATGGAGAATAGTGGTTTGAGTGCTCTTCCTGTGAAGCTGACTCAGGATCGAATCAACAAACACGCCACCCTCACAGACTAGGGCCCTCACTGTCTTCTAGTAGGATTTCCGAATTGCTGAAACCAGAAGGTTTTGTGTCTTCCCTTCTGAATGGATTATTACTGTGATTACCTCATCCTTGTTTCATTAAGTTCTGTGAGACAGTAGAAGCAATCAACTCATCTTTCAAATAGTACACAGATTTTTTAATCTAAAGGGGCTTCTGGTGGACTGGATGAAAGACTCTCACATATACCCACATACCCACCTGATGTACTATCAGTGTTACATTCTGTAAGGTCCTGAACTGAGATCTTTCGGGTTGTCTTCCTTAGGGAGGGGGAAAACCACACACAAACACACACAAAAAACCAAAACAAACATATATATATATATATATATATACACACACATATACATACATATATATATATGTATATATATATACACATATATGTGTGTGTATATATATGTGTGTGTGTATACACACACACACACACACACACACACACACACACACATGAATAGTTTGTGACCAGAAGGGTACACTGGTTATCATTGATGCTGGTTATCTCTGCCATCTGGTCATATGTTTAGATTACACTTCCTGGATCCTTTGTAGTTGGACAAGGCCATATAACTAGCCAGTGAGTTTTGAGCAGCTATGATGTTCATTACTTTTGAGCCAGCACATTTAATTGGAAATTCTAAGCCTTCCAGAGCCCTCCTTTCTTTGGCCATCTTTAGAAATGGTGGCTGCTTGATATATCAGACACCAGAGTGAAGAGGTGTAGAGCAGATACGAGTCAAACTATAACAGACCTGTAAACAAGCAAGAATAAACACGTGTTGTTAATAAGCCTTTATGTTGTGACAGTTTTAGCTGTTTCAGCATAATCTAGCCTATTCTGTCTGGTAAAGGATCTCTGTCATCACCTTCTTTTACATATCTAATACATGTAAACCAGCATTGAGCTTGAAGTACATGGCTATCATCCCAGGAATAAATAAATGCATAAATAAAAGTGTGATATAAAATATATTTAGAAGGAATTATTAATTTACCTATTTCTCCCTCCAAGATTTTGCTCATTTATATGTCCTGAGACTGAACACTTGAATCACTCTACAGATTGTGACATTTTTCTGCAGTTAAAAGTAGTTATTCCTATGTTCCTATCATAATTGTTCTGCACAGTTTCCAGAAGATTTTATGATGGACTCTTCAAACAACTCCACAAGTAGATATTTTTCCACAAGCCACTAAAATGGTTTCTATAACATGCATTAGGTTGTAAAGAGCCCTACTAGCTGGAAATACTCCCACACAGCTCATCACATCCTTTGAATGGTATCCTTAAAAATTATTTCCTCAGTTTGTCTTCTCTAATTTTAACTCATGCTTATAAAATGGCATCCAGACATTGGCCACTTGATATGCTTCAAAGAATTGGGTATTCAATTCTTTCCTCAATGTGGGGATCAGATTTATAGGTCCTTCATTTTACATACATATTTAGAGTTTATTTCATGACTAAAGGACTATGCTCAGAGATAGATCTACCACCAGCTTTGAATCTTAAGGGCTAGCACTTCCTGGAAAGAGGAACTACAGTTGTAAAGGTAATGACCCTTCATATTGGTAGCCAGATAAGAATTATGTAAAGTTCTTCTCCTATTTGTTCTTCTAATGTGCCTATAGTATGTCATTGCCTGAGAAAAGTGGTTATTTGGAACAGTATTTTCCAAAGCAATCTACTTTCATCAGAACACATCACCTGCACTATTCAGAAACATTTAGAGGAACATTAGCTATATTCAATAGTACATAGTTTTTTTACAGTACAGACAAATGAAATAAGTGTCTGGTAAAAACAGCTCTGTTCTCAAATGAATCTCATTGGCAGCATTCAAAACTCAAGTTAATTATTACTGGAGAAAACTTCATGGGGGACTGTTTCCTCTTATCAATTCCTTGTTCCTTATCTGTGGGAATAACTTACTATCAGTGGAGTTGCAAAGTGCTAAAAAACTGATCCTAAAATCCACCTAAACAGACAGAAACTGATTATTATCATTGCACCAACAAATGAAACACAGTAAATTTCCCAAGCAAAGGTACATCCAGCCTCACAGAATAAAAGATTAGAGATAGAGGATATTTCAAGTACCATCCCATCGTTTTAGAGCAGAGGAAAAACGATATTCAAGCATGTAAAGTACTCCTCAATTTTACAGAGATAATTGGCAGAAGAGGCATTATTGGTACCAAAGAATATTGATTCTTTCTCTAATATTTCACTCATCAGAAAGTCCTAACCACTGACATTCACATGTCTAAAGCAGTCAGCAAATATCACACCATGTTATTACTTGTCTCATCAGATGTCCCTAAAGAACTTTGCAAAATAAATAAATCCAAATTTATATCTTTATACAAATCAGTTAATTCATAGTTAGTCCAGTGCCTTAGGTCAGTGGTTGTCCATGTGGGTCCTTAAACTCCAAGGTTCTCTTAAGATGCCTCATAGGGAGAATGGCCATATAATTTCTTGTCCAAGCTAGGTCACTATTGAGAGTGAAATAGGGCACAATTGATAAATTCACCAGGGCCCAGGCATAAACCAGAACCATACTGGGCAAATTAGCTTATATAGTCACCTTACTTATTGTCTTTCTAAAGGAGACTGACCCTGAGCAAAGAGTTGCCATCAGGGGAATTGTGTGTCTCCCTCCTCTGATTCAAAGAGAGGAGGTCTGCTTTGCCAGTTTATGGAGCCACAATGCATAATTTCATTTGAAAAAATTTTCCATAATAATATCACAAAGAGTTTAAAACTACTGCTTTGAAGGAACCACATCATTTAGGTACCCGATATAGTTATGAAAATACTATTTCCTTGCTTCAGTGTACCTTTAATTGCCACATGTTCTAAACTCTTCTGAATGATTCTTAGCTTTGTACATTGGACCCAACATATTCTGTAGTTCCATATATCAGTGAGTAGGTACATGCAATTAAATTGTTACACATTTTTTTTTTTTTTACCATTTTTGCTACTCATGCTCATAGTTCTAGTCCTTGGAGGTTATCAGACTATGTCAAAGTGTAATGGTTTATAAAACAAGTGAATATATTTTAATAATGTACAGAACCTAAAAATAATATTTAAAAGTCTCCAAATCTGGTTTATCCAGTATGCTTGGTTTTATCATTTGGAAAAATTTCTCAACTACTTATTATGCCTTAGACATCCATTAGATGCTATAACCAAATGCATTTATGAATTTTCCTGTGCCTAAAGCTATCTACTTATTTACATATTAGTGAAAGAGGTGTGACACCTGTTCTTTAGGAGTTAACCCAATAATGGAGACAAAGTAGATTCAAGTAATATTGCCTTGAAATATCGAACTAATTCACAATGAATAAGCTGCAAATGATAGTTGTCTTCGAAGTTATCGAGAGGGAGTCAATGATGGCAGCAATACATTGGGAAGACTTTATTTCGGAAGTTATACCGAAGTTGAACTTCACAGTTTACAGAGTTCAGATAAAGAGAAGTTATGATAGATACTGCTAGGTATCTATTATATCCAATCCTTATCCTCTTCTTCCTTCAAAAGAGAACATGAACTTTGCCATTTTCAGCATAATTCCTAGAAAAGTAAACCATGATTTTCAGTGTTTCTTTTGATGATGAGGGTAGAGGGTGTGTGACATAAATGTAACCAAAGATACATAAATGAAAATATATTGGATATTCCTGTGAAAGTTTTGTCTTTCCAGGTATAAATTCTAATTGTTTTTTATGGCTCTCATATTCTTGCCTGAAATGCCTTTCTGATGGTAGAGGTGGAAAAGCCGATTTATAATTAGGAGGAGACTACTCACATAAAACCTACGTGCTACAGATGGCAAAGAAAAAACTAGAAAGTAGTCACTTCCTCTCTCTTTTTTTTTACCTTTTTTTTTTTCAATTACAGTTGACATTCAGTGTTATTTTATATCAGTTTTTGGTGTACAACATAGTGGTTAGACATTTATATAATTTATTAAATGATTCTCCCCCACCCTCCCAATTAGTCTAGTACCCTCCTGGCTCTATACATAGTTATTGCGATGTTATTGACTATCTTCCCTATGCTGTACTTTACATCCCCTTGACTATTTCCTAACTACTAGTTTGGAAGTAGCTGCTTTCTTGATGATCTTTTTAAGCAACTTTACCAGCCTTAACCTGCCAACCTCCAGTTTCTCATGGTAAAAGTAAACTAAAATATCTTTTTGGTTAGTTACAGTAATTGTTTTTCTGTCCCATGGAACCAAACACAATATTTCTCTGACAACAGGAGACCTAGAGTATTTCCAGTAAGAGTAGAAGTGAAATTTGATATTTGAAATAAAGAGAAAGGAATTATCCAGAATGGAGCCCAAACATTCTTATAAGGGGCATATCTCTGAAAAAAAAAAAAAAGTACACCAATTTTGCTCAAAAAAAATGCTGCAACTGGAAGTTTTCTGGCACTGCCACTATCCATTTTCATATGTATGCTTGAGCCATAATAATGTCTATGGTTTACTTCAGTTGTGATAACGTGCTCTTCAAACAATGGTTATTCTTTTTAAATTTTTTTACTATTATTAGTTTCAGGTGTACAAAACAATGCCATAGTTATTCTTTTCAGCCCTCACAAAGTGACAAGCCCCCTCTCCCCATTCACTGCCCCCCACCCCCAATGTCATACATATCTATTACAATTCCATTGACTCAAAAAGTGGTTATTCTTTTGGTTTTCTTGTTTGTATCATGTTTTTCATGAAGGTTGAAATCCCCTCCCCTATCTTCTTTTCTTTTTACATGTGTTTATTTCTGATCTCTCTATTCTGTTCAGTTGGTCTATATGTCTTTTATGCCAATATTCATACTGTTCTAATTACTATAGCTTTGTAATATAGTTTGAATCAGGGAGTGTGATGGTTCCAGCTTTGTTCTTGTTTCTCAAGATTGCTTTGGTTATTCAGGGTCTTTTGTGGTTCCATACAAGTTTTAATATTATTTGTTCTATTTATGTGAAAAAATCCTATTGGAATTATGATAGGGATTGCACTGAATCTGTAGATTGCTTTGAGTATTATAGACATTTTAACAATATTGATTCTTTCAATTCATGAACAGAGAATATCTTTCATTTTATTTATCTTTTTCAACTTCTTTTATTAATATCTGATAGTGTTCAATATACAGGTTTTTCACCTTTTTGGTTAAATTTATTCTGAATTTTTATTTTTTTTTGATGCAATTGTAAATGGGATTGTTTTCTCAATTTCTCCTGCTGATTGCTAATTATTAGTGTATAGAAATACAACAGACTTTGTGTATTTATTTTATCTGTCTATAACTTTACTGAGTTTGTTTATTAATTTAACATTTTTTGATGGAGTGTTTAGGATTTCTATATATAATATTATGCCATCTTCAAATAATGACAGTTTTACTGCTTTTCTTACAATTTGGATACCTTTGATTTCTTTCTTGTTTGATTACTGTGGCTAGGACTCCCAGTACTACTATATGTTGAATAAAATGGGTGAAATGAGTATTTTTGTCTTGTTCCTAATCTGAGAGGAAAAGCTTTCAGCTTTTCACCACTGAATATGATATAACCTGTGGATTCATCACATATAGCCTTTATTATGTTAAAGTTCATTCCCTCAATATTCATTTTGTTGAGAATTTTTATCATAAATAGAATTTAAAGTTTTTCAAATGCTTTTTCTGTACCCATTGAGATACTATATAATTTGTATCCTTCATTTTGTTAATGTGATTGATGTATTACATTCACTGATTTACAGATGTTGAACCATCCTTGTATCCCTGAAATAAAGCCCACTTGACTATGATGTATGATCTTTTTAATGCATTGTCACATTGGGTTTGCTAATATTTTGTTGAAGAATTTTGCATCTGTGTTCATATTGACCTATAATTTTCTT
The DNA here is from genome assembly GCF_001890085.2 of Hipposideros armiger. Classification (NCBI taxonomy): domain Eukaryota; kingdom Metazoa; phylum Chordata; class Mammalia; order Chiroptera; family Hipposideridae; genus Hipposideros; species Hipposideros armiger. The sequence goes on from NW_017731386.1 coordinate 1,592,302, forward strand.
TTCTTGTGGAATCCTTATCTGGTTTTGGCAGCAGAGTAATGCTGATCTCATAAAATGAGTAGGGTTGGAATTAATTATTTCATGAAAGTTTGATAGAATTCACCGGTGAAGTCTGTTTATACTTTTAAAATTAATTTTAAAGTAATGTAAAATATATTTGTCTATTGTTAAACAAACGGACAAACAAACAAGAGAGAAATGTACAGAATAAAAAGTGAAACTCCTCTTCCTACACCTCCCACCTGTCCCGGCCACTCTGAAGCATTACTCTTCCCCACATAGGAAGCAGTATTGTAAATTAATCGTACAGGCCTCTGGACCTTTTTATTATACATATAAAGTTACATATTTCACATAAATAGATATTGAAAAAGTATTTTTTATTATATTTTATTTTGTATGTTTGCCTGTTTTAAAGTCAATAGGGTCAATATATTCATACACAATGTTTATATTTTTTAACTTAATTTTCCTTGGAGATCTTCCTGTTGTATGCATATCTACCTCTCTCTTTTTAGTGACTGAATTATGTTTCACAGTCTATTAGGCAGGACAGATCTAGTTAGGCTATATTAACAAACAATCTTAGTGACTTAAAACAGAAAAGCTGTATTTTTTAACCATGATGCATTTGCATCTCCACTAAGTGGAAGATCTGCTCCATGATGCACTTGCTTGGGAACTGCTGCTAACAGAGGAAACATCGTCTGGAATGTCTCTTGTCACTACGGCATGAGAAGAGAACATGAATAATCATACATTGTCTCTTGAAGTCTTCCACTCAAAAGTAACACAGATTACTACCACTTATATTTTCTTAGTCAAAGCAAGCCACATGGCCATGCCTAACTTTAGGAGGGTAGAGAAATTCATTTCTCCTGTGGGTCTAGAGGAAGGTAATGTAAAAAGAGGTACTTGCTTTCTGACTTCCGTAGTCTTACCCTAACTGGTATAACACAGTGGATTTTGTGTCCCCAGACATTTTCTTTAATTGAGAGCCATTGTCCAGTTACCCCTGAAAACTCTGGGAGTTTCCCTTTCCTCAGTGCAGTTATGCTGGTCAGTGGTCACAGGTTCTTTTAGGGAAAGCTAAAAAATAGTTTTATAGTTGTGGCAGCATTGTTGGATAATTTTTCTCAAGGAGACTATCCTATCTCTTTATTTAAAGGTTTCCAGATTAGTAAATAAACTCAGGAGTTGACATTGGATGAGAGGTTGTGAGTCTGTTGTAGAAACGTGATTAATTCATGACCTAGGTAGGCTCAGTTATGTAGATAAAGTATGAATTCAAATGGTTTCCCATCTTTTTTGGTCCTAGGAACACCACACATTCAAGGAGTCCCATCAAAAGATCTCTGTGGTTTATCTATTTACCTATCTATGTGGTTCTGCTCCAGTTCTGCTTCCCATTATAGTAGCCAAACCCACCTTGTCTCTGTAAGTTCACTGCTGCTTTTGGACTCTGAATTGCTGAGTTTGAGAAAGCAGGCCATTCATTTCAGTGGTGACATCTCTTACTAACAGCCGTAGCTTTCAGAGGCCAGTCTCTGTAAAGGTGCTTGTGCCCTGCCCACCAGTGTGTTTCTCAATGTTATGGTATAGTATGTATTCCAGGCCTTTCCTAGGTAGGTATTCCTATGTATTTAGGCAAGTTACATGTAATAAATCCAATTCAGCACTACTCTCCAGGGCCATTTTGGTTTATTTTACCATAGAATGAAAAAGAAGTTCTGGCATCTCACCTGTACTTAATGAAGAGATTATGAGTACAGATTTTAGTAAACCGACTCGGCAAAATATTTGAAAACTACACATTCCTTATGCTAAATTCATTCATCCAGAATCTCTGGTCAGTGCACCTATATTGATATATCTAAGATATATCTTAGAGTTGCATCATCCTTGGCCATATACCTTTAAGATCAAGCCCCACACATATTTAGCAAGGTTCTACCAATATAAATAGAAATAAATCTTGAAATTCTTAATTCTTTCCATGCGGATGGTGCTTCTTTCAGGGACAGACTTTGTATGTGTTTTTTTTGTTGTTGTTTTTTTTCCAGCCTACGCCGTCGCCGGCAACTCATGTCAGCCCAGCTCCAGGTCGAGCTGTTGTTGAGCATCTTAGCTGTAGAGGGCAGTGTCACTGGCCCTTATGTGGGATCTGAACCAGGGCCCTGCTGCTCAGAGCTGGCGTCCCAAGCCAACTCTTAACCAACGCGCCACTCGGCCGGCCCGTGTATGTGTTTTAATACAAATAATTACAGGTTTACATGACCTTTGAAAGAGCTGGGGGATTGAGCATCAGATAAGCTGCTGCAAATGATACCAGTTTTCAACACCAGAATGGTGATTACAAGAGTTTGTTGGGAAACCATAAGCATGTCTAGTAGGCTTTGCTAGGAATTGAATCAAGTTAATGGTATAAGAGCAATAAGATCTGAAGGATCTTGAGAAGAATGGATACAAGGTTGGGAGGCAGTTTCCTCAGCTCCAGATAATAAATGTCTTCAGGCAAAGGGTCACCTCCAATGGGAAGGAGGAGCTGGCTTGCTGGCAAAAATATGCAGCCCCACAGAACTTTTGCATTTTTCAAACTTAGTGGAATCTCTCCAAATTTCCCTATTCCAATTCTCCAGATCCTAGAACTTCTTTGTTCTTTGAATATGTTTAACTTAGGAAATAGGGTATACCTTTAACTTCAACATATGCTGTAACTTAGCCATCAGTAAGACACAACACTGAGTGTGATGTTCACAAACATTAACCTTCTTGAAGCTTTAAGAAATAGGAGATCCTTTTTTAGATCAAAAAAAAAAAGAAGCTCTCTGCCCTTCTGACCAAGCTTTGGCCCAATCATTGAAACCTTCACATGCATCACTTTCTTTCTACAAACCTTCCAATGCATTCTGCTCCACTATCTTTGTACTCACTGGTAGCTATATTTCCACTAAATTGTGCTATTCCAATAGCAACTTGGTACCCAGTGTCTTGCCTTCTACAACTACTTAATTCCAGACACCTATAAATAATAATATAAATTTATTCATTATTGTCTTCACTTGACCACCAGTTCACATTTTATACAAACAAACAGACATCTCTGATATCAAATCTAATCTGATCAAAGCATCTATTCATGCTTTTCATCTTCAAGATTCTGTTTCCCAGAAAAGTTTCCCATATGACATACTGTGTCAGTCCAAAGGCATTCAGTTCTTGCATTTTTATTTTTTGATGCAGCTAATTAGAGTTTTAAACAACCTTTGGATGAGTTGGGGTATATCAGGGAAGCTGTTGCCAATAATATAAATCTGCAGCATCAAAACAGTGGTCCACAGGAGTTTACTGGAAAATCATAGGTCTATAGAAAAACTCTAGGAACCCTCTGCTGAGTTATATATAGTGGATCAGATTATGTTCATTTGAAATTACAGTAGATGTTACAAATTTTTTACCTCACAAGGGATTTTCCAATGTATATTCTCCCAGTAACCATGTGAGTTTCCATTTTCCTACAGTTTTACCAAAAAAGTTAATCTTTTTAGTACGTTCCAATATCATAGGAGTAAAATAGTGTCTCAGTGTTAAAACCCACTTTCCAAACATTTCAATAAATTGCTATTTTCTAACCAAGAAAAATCTATAGTGCGAGTTGCATTTTTCTATCTATTTAGACACTTTTAGAATCCTTCGTATCAGCCTATGCTGTGGATAACTTTCTCTTGGGTTTAGGATCTAATCTCAGACAGCATCTGAGAAAGCAGATAGAAAATGGAGAGAGACATATGCATTTTCATTTGTGATGATTGATTTGGTGCCAACTCCATGAGTTGAACATCATCCACCATCACCGTTGCCAGTTACATACATAAAATATCATGCAGGCAATGGATTTGAAAGGACCTGCCAAGTACAGTGTTGAAAACCCTAGAGATATTGATTTTACAGTTTCTCCAGTGATTCTACATCATGCTCCTTTACTTTCTGGCAATCTTTATAACTTTTACACTGACATAAATTGCCATAAAATAAGCATCCAGTACCTCCCTCCACCTCCTCCTCTATAAATGGTTAAGGACGCTCCATTATTCTATTAACATGTTTTACCATTAATTCAGCTGATCTCCCTGGGAATGACGAGGTGACTTTAAACTTGGAGGGCAATTTGTATTGCCCAGCAGATTTATTATTATCCTCTCTAGTGAAAAGCACATGAATTCATCTAAACATTTATTTTCTTTAGTGTGCTGCTATTTTTCTTTTTATGTTTTTTAAAGTAGATTTAGTGGCAGAATATTAGCAGCTGTGGATACTGGAGTTGTTGTCTATGCAGTGAGGCAGGCAGTTCAGTTCCCTGAATATGGCCTCAGACACCAAGACGTTCCCTTGGCTGTAGTGAGGGAAAAGCATGTGGGAACTAGGGAGGGCAGTACAGGACTCCCTGATTCGTTATATGAGCCAGTCTTTAGATAAACAAAAGGGCCCTAGGTCATAAAAACAATTACACAGACGCAGCCACTGCTCCCCGAAAATACTGATATGTACGTTTTCTGTTTCTTCTGTAAAAACTTACCACAATCTTGATGTCTTAAAACAACACACATTTATAATCTTACAGTTCTGTAAGTGAAAGTTTCCGCACAGGCCACACTGGTTTACAATCAAAGTGTTGATGGAGCTGTGATCCATTATGGAAACTCTAAGGGAAAAACCCAGCCCCTTGCCTTTTCCAGCTCCTAGAGCCATCTGCATTCCCTGGCTTATGGCCTACTTCCTCCTTTTCAATGTGAGTGATGGTGGCTTGAGTCCTTTCCACATTTCTTTGACCCTCTGATTTATCTCATCTACTTTAAGTACTGCTGTGGTTAGACTGAGCCCACTTGTTTAATCCAGGATAATCTCTGTATTTCAAGGTCAGTTGATTAGCAAACCTAATTGAATCTACAATTTTAATTACCTTTTGCCATGTAAGGTAAGGTATTAACAGATTCTGGGGATTAGTATATGAACATCTTTGGAGGTGAATATTCTGCCTATCTGGTAAATTGATATAGGTCTTTGGCTGTGAGTAAGGATATATAAACTGGGTACTTTACATTTAAAATGATACTTATGAGTCACTAGAATTCACAAAACCAAAGGAAATAGAAAAACATTCTGAAAATGATTAATTAGGGTTTTTTGGGGTTTTTTACACTAAAATGTGGGCAAAATAATCAACTGATTTTTGCAAGGGTGCCAAAAAGATTCAGTTAAGGTTAAGAATAGTCTTTTCAGAAACAGTACCATAACAACTGGACATCTACATATGAAAGAATTTGAAGCCCTTTCTTAGACCACAGACATACACACACACAAACACACACATACACACGAACACACACACGACTCGCAAAATGGATCATAGACCTAAATGTAAGAACTAAAACTCTAAAGATATTAGAAGACCACAAAGGGGTAAATCTTCATGAATGAAGTAATGTCTTCTTACATAGGATACCAAAAGCACAAAAATAAAATAAAATAATACAAACATAAATTGTATTATATCAAAATTACTATCCTTTGTGCTGCAAACAATACCAAAAATAAAGTAAAAAGACAACCACATAATTGAAGCAAATATTCATAAAATATATTTGATGAGACTTATATCAGGAACATATATATATATATTTTTTAAAGCTTATAACTCAATAATAAAAATATTTTAAAAAACAGTTAAAAAATGAGCCAAAGACCTGAATAGACATTTCTCCAGAGATTGTATACAAATGCCCAATGAACACATGAAAAGATGTATAACATCATTAGTCATTAGAAAAATGCAAATCAAAACTGCAAGACACAACATCACACTCGATAGGATGACTATAATATTTTTAAAGGGATAATAAACAAACACTGGTGAGAATGCAGATATTGGAGCCCACATGTATCACTGATGGGATTGTAAAATAGTGCATCAATTTTAGAAAAGTTTGTCAGTACCTCAGGATGTTAAATATAGAATTACCACATGACCAAGAAATTCCACTCCTACTTATATATAGTCAAGACAAGTGAAAATGTATGTCCACCCAAAAGATTGTGCAAGGATGCTCATAGCAGTGTTATTCATAAAAGCCCAAAACTAGAAATAGCCTAAAAGTCCATGAAATGATAAGTAGAAAAATGAAATGCGATATATCCATACAATAGAATATTATTTGCCAATAAAAGAGAATGAAGTACTGATATATACTACAACATAGATTAACATTGATACCATTATGCTAAGTGAGAAGTCAATCACACAGAGAATATATGATTCTGTTTATATAAAATGTATGATTCTATGATCCATATGAAAGGTCCAGAATAAGCAAAGAAAGTAGAATAGTTGTAGGGAGTAGAGAGAGGAGGAATCAAAAGAGACTGCTAATGGATATGGAATTTTTTTGGGGGTGATGAAAATGTTCTTGACTTAGATTGGGTTGACAGTTGTACAGCTCTGTGAATGTACGAAAATCAATTGAATTATATATTTTCAATGGGTAATGGATATGGTATTTGAATTATGTTTCTAGAAAGCTGCTAAAAAATACAGGGGTGACACAGCTAATAAATCATTGTGACATATAGATATCTAAGAGGCCACGATGGCTGTGCTATGATGACCAGTTAAAGGTGATTCCTGGATTTGAAATAAGGAGCACAGATTCCTTTAGCATATGTTAACAGTCAGCTAGCTGCTAATGTTAATTGTTTCTATGAAAATTACCTCCACTCTCACACATATTTGATTACCATTAGGAGAATCTGGCTCTGACATTATTTTGGTATATCAGATTGTCTGTGGTTGGCCATAAACAACAAGACTGATCACAAACAAAAAAATTACACATGCATGTTCTCATTATGGTTGTAGATTGAGAGGCACTGCGTGCACTTGCTTTGCACAGTGACTGGCACATGATGGACGCTCAATAACCCAGAAGACATCATAAAGTCAAATTTAGGCTCTGAACTTGCTGCTGACTGCAAACCCTTATATTATCTGCTTCCTGGACATTTCATCTGGTTATCCTGAATGTACCTCACACTCAACATGTTCCACACATACCTCTTTTTCCCTAAGGCCACTACTCAGTTATCTCAAGTCCCTCCTCCGTCTCCACCCACCCTGCCCCATCCCAGCCTTGACTTAATCAGCCCCTGAATTATAGTGATTCTGCTTTCTAAGTGGCTCTTGATTCTCTGGTTTAGGCCCTCATCATCTCTCACCTACATAACTGCTACACATTTTTGATTGATTTTCCTTTTTTTAATCTCACCCGTATTCCACATGCCAACCCTCCCTAAATTGATCCATCTAAAACTCAGAATTGTAAATATTTTTCTCCTGGTGATATTCTACATTGATTTCTTAGGCAGGGGTTTTTAGTGTTTTTTTTTTAATAATTTGGATTTAGCTATTTGAGTAAGCAATGCATGTTAATCACTCAAACAAAAAAGTATATTAAAAACAGTATATATAGAACTTTCATTTCTCCTACCCTAGTTATCCACCTGCCCAGTTTTTGATTTGACCATTTCCACAAACAGGATAAGGCTATTATTAGTTTGCATGGATATCTTTCTAGAGTATATTTATGCAAATACAAAAATAATGCAAATATACAGAGGGTGCCAAAAATATATACACATTTTAAGAAAGGAAAAAACTATTAAAATTGTAATACTCAATATATACCAATAACACAAGATGAATATAAGTTACATTTGACTTCTGCAATGACAAGAGGTGCTCAAAGTGGTTACCGTCAGCGTCCAGACACTCCTGACTACCATGAACGACTGCTTGAGCAACACTGACCAAAGTGTCCACTTGTATACATTTTTTGGCACCCCCAGTATGTGTGCATTTATGTGTGTGTGTGTGTGTGTGTATGTGTATATATATATATATAATGTATGTATGTGCGCATACATATATCTTATTTGTTTTTACACAAATAATAGCACACTTTGTTTTTTTCAATCAGTCTATCTTTGATATATTTTCTCACTAGAACCTCTTTATTCTTTTTTTTTTTAATTTTTTTATTTATTATAACTCCATGTTATTTCATTGCAGGGATGGGCCATAGCTTATTTCACCAGTCCACTATTGATGGTAATTCAGGTTGTTTCAAGTCTTTTGGCAAGATTTCTTATCCTGGGGTACAAAGCAAAACTTTGGGGCAACTAAAAACTTTCTGAAATGTTGCAAAACCTGTGTTTATACTTTTTTTTCCCCCTGGGAGATGAATCTTTGGTTTTCATGACATTCTCAAAAATATCTCTTAAACAAGTTTAAAAGCCTTCGACTCTCACAGTAATCTCCATAATGAACTAGGCAGCTTTTTTCTAACATGGTTGAGGTATAATTTATGAACAATAAAATGTACGAATTTTAGGTAAGCAGTTCAATTATTCTTGATGAGTGTATATACCCATGTAATCAACACCCAAATCAAGATGTAGAACAATTCCATCAATCAGAAAAGCCTCCCAAGTCCCACTCTTAGAAAACAAATTCAGTAGAATTTAGGCCTGGGATTGTGGAGTCAGATATTTGAATTCAGAGGTTGAGGTGGAAAATTATTTCTAGTAAACCATGCATTGTGAAGATGAGAAACTGGATTGGTGTCCATGGGAATCTCAGTGAAATAAATGAATAAGAAGAAAATTGTCCGGATTTTGTAAATTGAAGATGATAAGCAGATGAGAGAAGGGAAGTCCATAGTAAACTAATGGACATATTTCCTGAAGTAAAAGATTCTTAAGGGCAAACGCTCTATATTTCATCTTTGTATTTCCGGAACCTCATGTAGTATCTGGCATCTGCCAAAATCGTAGGCTCCTAAATGGTTGAGACTGATTGAATGAATGATTGAAAGTCAGTGTGTACAAGGTCCTATTTTTCCTAATGCTATGATCACCACTTAAACCATGTCTAGTACTCAGATCCAAAATAATATCACTAAATTGACCAGGAAGATGAATAAAATCTCCAGAGTTATCTGAGAGTGGCTTTGAAAAAGGGGGCAAAAGATTTCAAATGATTTAGCAACATTTCTGACTCGGCCCCAAACTGACCTTGAGAGTGAAAAGTGTTCCTCTGAAGACTTCAAAATGAACGGTCAGATAACTGATACCAGCACAACAGTGACAGAAAACAAAAGAGCTTCACAAGCTTGAACAAAATCCGTAGACCATTTAATTAAAGGCGGGCTTGGCAGGGGCACCCCTGGCAAAACTAGATCCCTCATCTTAGATAAATGAAAGAATGCTACTAAGGGAGCTGGGCCCAAAGCATTTGCTTAGGATCTGGCGCTGCAGTTATTATATTTAGGAATAAGGCAACCATGAGCATTATCTCAGAAAGAAAACTTTCCCAGGGCAATATCCATTAAGAATGACTGTGTGGCATGGTGAAAATGGGCTGTTGCAAAGACCTCAGCATAAGGAAAGCACGCCAACAGTTTAGAGCATGTAGGGATTTTTAGATCCTGTGAAAGTGGAGACCAAACCCTGGTTCTGGTCTGATCTCTGTTATTATCTAGTTTTGTTACTGTAAGTGAATCATTCTAATGGTAAGAACTTCAGTTTTCCTGTCAGCATAATATACTTATGACTGAAGGTAATTTTTGAGATTCCTTCATATTTTAGAATTCTGTGAAGTCAATTCGAAAATCAATATGCACCCCATCCATGTGACTGCATTTATTATTGTATTTATATATGACTCTAAATAAAGAAAGGCTAAAATCATCCTCAAACCAGTGAATCAAACACAAGGAAGACACCGAAAACCAAGGGTCTTTTCTTGAAAATGAGAGTTATTTACAAAAAAGGAAACTACCTAACATAAAACCTTTACACATTTTTGTAAAAGGTGGGGGAAAAATTATGTTCTGATTAATTCTCCTCTCAACATAACTTAGTAAGGGATTGTCACCTAATCAAAATAATCTAGTAATAAATATATTCCCTTCATACTCCTTTACGTAGTAACTGTTCTTATTACATACTTACCCAAAGCTATATCTAAAATTTGTGTATTATACAGATTTATAAGGATTTTATAATATTATATAATACAGTGGTTCTGGGCATTTGATTTATTTGCTGTATGTTTAAAATATTTGAAAATGATACTAAGAGAGATGTGGGGGTGTGCACACTAACTCCCTCCAACAGCCTGCTGACAGACAATAACTTTGTATCAGTTCAATAAGCAGTTTCATAAATAAAAACATAGAAACAAAATTTTTAAAGTAAATAAAAATGAAAACTACCCTTAAGTATGAAAAATACTACAAATTATCCCATATAATGGAACTGCATGATTCTGATCGGGAGGGAAGGCTAGGGGGAATGTGTCCAACAACACTAATGTCAGATTAAGAGAAATCCTAAATCTATTTGAGAAAATAAACTTTGCAAATTGTGTTCTTTTCTAAGCCTTAAAGAGATATTAAATTTTGGTATAGAAAAAATAGGCTCACCCTCTATTCAATTCTTCATTCCTTTTTCAGTTAGTCAAACAACAAACATTGACTAAATATCTGTTTTGTGCGAGTGATTGTCACTTTCATCATTGGTTTTTCAGCTGTAGTTCCCTGTACAGAATAAGTGCCCTGGTGTGAACCCCCGCTTGTTTCTCAGTGGTGACATATGATCTGCTTACAGAGAGTTCAGCAAGAGTTTACACAGTGTGGGGGATGGGGCCAAAACGTTGTAGGCAGAGAGAATCACGTAGGAAATGGTATTTCACATAAATGGAGTGTAGACATCTGAGAAATGCCAGTAGATTGGTCTGACTTCAGTTAGACTGAGGGTTAGAATGATAGGTTGGAGAGATATGTTGGGATGTGATATGAGAGTACGCACCTGCGCTACATTAAAATGTTGTATTGTCTTATCTTCTAGGGTTTCATTTATCACTGGAAGAAGCAGGTTTTATCTGCCAATAGCCAGCCTGTCCCCACATTGTGTGGAGCAAAGATTAGCATGACAATTTGTGTATGCATTCGGTATTTTTTCATTATAAGGACATAGGATGCTTCCTTTCTCACACACCTTCCTCTTCTAAGTCCCTCCAACATTGCCAGCTGCCTGTATTCTGCATTTATTGCCACGCTAGCAGAGGGAAGTCAGGCACATCTTCAGGCCTAGTTGGTTTCAGCAGTTGACAGCAATTGAAATGCTAATAATCTTTTTTTTTTCCCCCTGAATTCTTATAAAGATACAAATGAGTCATACAGTTGCAAATCATCTGATGGCAGGAAGAATCTTTGACAGCTTCATTTGAAGTTGCAAAGTTCCTGCTTTATGGCTTGTTTAATGTTTGGTAAAAGATAGGCTGTTTAAATTAGAGAAACCTCGTGGTAGAATATATAGTCTCATGGTGAGTGACACGGTTTTCCAAAAAAAAAAAAAAAATCTAACAGAGAAGAAAATACACAATTTTGCAAGTTTGTAAAAAACATACTTTCCTTTTCTATGTCATAGGGTTTTTTTGATTAACTGTTTGCACACTGTGCGGTATTGTACAACCCAAATATTTTCCTCCACTTGGTCCATTAATTCAGGTCTTCTTCCAATTCTACTCGAAACTGCATTCTGTATATGTAAAACAAACCCAGCCAAAATTAAACAAATATTCATATATTTGAAGAAAATAGAAAGTAAACCAGGATAATCCTCAGATTTACACTGAGAGATGGGGTAATTGGAATGGATGGTACACAGTGATTCTTTAATGGAGGGTTAAGGTCTGCTGGGTAAGGCATGAGTGGAGTGCTGAGGCTTGTGATCAGAATGGTTTTGTCCCCATTTCCCGTGAACATGTTTCTCCCTTTCATTGTTTTTCTCACTTATCTGGGTTAGAGCTCCGAGTCTACCACTAAAGATTGGTGAGTCCATGGGCAAATCAAGTGCCCACTCTGAGTCTCTGTTTTTAATTTGGAGAGTCACAAAAGTGTCTCATATGCCTGAGACACTTAGGTATATGACTACAACTTGGTGGTAGGCAAAATCTGCTGTTTTACAGAAGAGGAAAGTGAAATTTAAAGAGCATATGTGACATGATCCTAGAACCATGGTTTTCAAGTAGGGGCAATTTTATCCATTAGGGCAATGCCTGCAGGCATTTTTGTTTGTCACAACAAGGTGACAGGATAAGGGGCTGGTACTGGCACCCAGTGGTAGAAGCCAAGTGTGCTATAAAACATAACTTCAATACACAGCAAACATCAGCCAACCCAAAATATTAGGAGTGCTGAAGTAGAGAAGCCCTATCCTAGAGCCCCAAAATTCAGGTGTAGCAACCAGGTATGTTCAACTCCAGAGTCTGAACTCAAGCAATGTACTAATTTGCTTATCAATATTAATCACTATTTCTCCAAGGACCTTCCGAGTGAAATGTACCATGACAGACAGATATGGAGAGATATTAGTTGTTTCACATGTACTTGAGAGCACATTTTCATTTCTCCTGGTATGCAGTGGAGAACTTCACCTATATGAAATGGCAGCTTTGTAATTAGCAATTTGTCTTACCCTTTGATTATAAAAGTTAATTTTTATTTTTGCTGGAGATTCTGTGCCTCTCTTTAAAAATTGCCTTCAAATCACTCCACATTTTCTTCCTTTCTGTCTATATATCTTCCCTAGACTTTATCTTGTTTGATGCTTGTCAGCCTGCACTCTCTAATGTTGTAATTTCCCAGAAATCTGCAGATGAATTGAATTTAAGCAGGGCAACAATAAGACAAAAGCTCTAAAAAAAGTAACCTTATCACCCAAAGGTCTCATTTGATATTGGCTGAATCCGAAAGTATAGGCTCCAGAGCATCGGTAATGTAAATGGGTCCCAAACAAGCCAAACTGTCTGCCAGAAGTGTCTGTTTGTATTTGTTACCCAAGGTGTGTAATTGCTGAAGAAGTTAATGGAATTGTCAGACCGTTGACAAAAGTGGGTCCTGTAGAACAAGAGGTAGATTTAATGAGCAGCTCACCTCTGTCCTCACCATGCGATATGCTTGCTAGCGCCATCCTGACACCCCTTTGTTCTAACTTTTTCAAATATGTCTGACTGACCAAAGAGAAAGTGGTCACTTTTCCCTATAATTGCTTTCAAACTTCTGTCTCTGATAAGTGCTTTCATTTAGCTTCTTCTACAAATCGCCCATTTCAGGCTCACTCTAAATATGCTTTTTGTAGTGTATACTGTGATTAGATTGAACACGCTGCTTGAGGTGAGGTCTAACAAAACACACTGCATTTTCCTCCCAATAATAATGGAGCTGAATAATCTTTAATATGGGTTTTTATTAAAATAACTCATATTGCTCTCCAGGTCAATATGCTATAGTGCCTTCCCATTAAGGAGATATTATGTTCTTTTATTACATTCTACAAGACTCATTATTCTGCATTTATCTGCATTGAATTTTCTATCTATTAGCCCAAGTATTTAAGTGAGCTCATTCTTTTCTTACCTAAGGATTGTTTTTCAGGGATGACCTTTCCTCCCAATTTAGCATCTTCTGCAAACCAGAACACTGTAGTGTAAGTAATGTGCTTGGAGTCAGTTATTTAAGATCCTTAATAGCAGGATATCCAATATCAGTTTTGGATCTTGAGTAGCTTAGTGGTGATTATATTCTTTATCTCCTAGTTCATAATATAGAAAGCTTGATTGGAATAAAAGCAAGAAAAAATATCTTGATTAAAACAAAACCTCATCTTAAGTATGTTTCTTCTGCTTGATTTCTTTGTAATGCAATGTCCTGCAAGATGAATCTGCCGAGCACCTCTCTCGTCCTGGCAGGTAACTATTCACTTTGCAACCCTGGGTCACCAAGATAGACATCACTTAGACCCAGAAAATTGATGCAATTAATTCCAGGCTTCTACTTCAAGAGTCCCTGAACTGGTATCTCTAGGTCAGCAACTCAGGGAGGAGGGTGGGGAGTAAAAGGAATCAAAGCTCAGCTACTTATCTGCAAGGCTTCCCCCATTTAAAACAGGGAGCTGTGCCTACATGCCCACACCATGTAGGGAGAAACCACAGGTTTGTGAAATCTTTTCACCTTCAAGCCTGTGTTTAAGATCATCAGATTATGCCTGAATAAAATGCTGGAGACAAAATGGCTGTTTCAGAGTGAATCCATTCTGCTCTGAACACTGTCTTTCAGCCACATACTCCTGACTGAGAAGGCTGGTATTTTTAGGATTGTGGAATGTTATACAATCTTAGAGTAAGAAAAGTTAGCAAACATAGAAATAAATAAATGCATATTTTCCATGCAAACTGTATGCTCCAAAGCATAAAGGCAGTGATAGCACCCCCCTTTATTAGAGGGCTAAATTAGTTATCTATTGCTCCCCTAACAAATTACCAGAAATTGAGGAGCTTAAAACCAGGCAAAGTTATTATCTTGCATTTCCATAGGTCAAAAGTTTGGTACAGGTATCACTAGGCTAAAATCAAAGCGATGGTGTTATTGTGTCCCTTTGTAAAGGCTCCACAGTCAAATCTATTTCCTGCTCATTGAGGTTATTGGGAGAATTCAGTTCTTTGTAATTTCAGGACTAAGGTCCCATTTCTTGCTAGGTGCCATCTTATTGACGTTCCCAGCTTCTAGAGATTTCCACATTTTCTGCCTTATAGTCCCCTTCATCCATCTCCAGTGCCAAAAATGGCATATCAAGTCCTTTCCATGTTTGGAATCTCTCCTGCCTCTTCCTTTACTGCATCTTTCTGACTTCAGGAGGAAAAGTTCTCTGCTTTTAAGACCTTATGTGTTTGGGTTGAACCTATTGGATCATCCAGGGTTATCTCTTCCTTCATCTCAAGGTCCATAACCTTAATTACATCTGCAACGTTCTTCTTGCCATGTAATGGAATGTATCCACAGGTTTTAGGAATTAGAACATAAACACCTTGAGAGCTATTATTCAATCTACCACAGTACTTTTGTGGATTTGATTAGGACTGGGCTTAGTATTTAAAGAGTTTTAATCTTATCATTGTCTCATGAGTTAGTCTTGGCTGATTAGTTCATTGCTGTGACCGTTTTTGATCCCAGCATGCTGGATTCTGATTGTAGCCATAAATAGCCCTTACAGGTTTCCACTATGTGGACTCCAAATATTTGTTGCTGTATTAGTAATGTTATCCTTGTATATATATAGGTTGATGTGTCTTGTGCATTCATTCATCTATACATATTCATTGCTTTTCTTCTGTGTTACAGGTACCATTATTAACATCACTGCCGACCCATCTATCTCAAGTCATCTTGATCAGGTCAGTCCAAACTTACTGTTGTATTTCATATTTGCAATGTATACTTTTTTACTTGAACAGTCTTGAGACCGAGAACTAGTGACCCAATTCCAGTGGTTAGTGTATAGGTTATGGATTGGGGTGATGGGATTGAGAGTCAAAATTTTTTATATTTCCAGGAATGATGTTTTAGGAAAGTTTTGGTTGAGAATAATCCCTTTCCCTCATGACCCACTCCTCCCCCATCCACGTCCTCATAGTTTGCTGTGATTACAGGAAATGCAGGGTTTCTTCAAAATCTCAGTGTCATTGAGTATAAAATCATCCCATAGTCATTGGCAGGTTCCTGTAACACCGTGGAGATGACTGGTAATTCTGTTAAGACAGCTTGGACCAGCTTCAAGGTTCCTCTCTGAGTTGTCTCTGGAAAGACTTGGGATTTTTCTCTTCATCTGGATGCTCTGGGTACAGGCTGTGTGGCAGGAAGGAATGATCATCTTTATCCACATCCCTAACCCCATTACCTGTGAATATGTTCTATTGTATGGCAAAAGGAAATTAATGTTGCAGCTGAAGTTGAGGTTACTAATCACTTGACCTTGAGATTTGGAGGTAATCCTTCGTTATCCAGGTGGGCCCAATGTTATCACAATGGTCCTCATAAGTGAAATAGAGAGGCAGAAATGTCAGTGTCACAACGATGAGATGTGGGAAAGATTCAAGCAGCCATTGCAGCCTTTAAAGATCCAAAGGGTTTACTAGCCAAGGTGTGCAGTCAATCTCTAGAACCTGGAAAAGGGAAGGAAATGGATTCTACCCTAAGGGCCTTGAAAAAGAACACAGCTCTGCCAACCCAATGAGACCCATGGCAGACTTCTGATCCCCAATACTATACGATAAAATGGCGATGATTCAAGCCTCCGAGTGTGTGGCACTTTGTTATAGCAGCCATGAGAAACTAATACAGGCTACCAAGAACAGACCAAAATCTACCTTTTAAATTACCGTTTTGGTGATGAGTAATATGAATTTACTGTAATTAATCATGAAGCGTTTTCAGAATACTCAGTCCAGGGAATAATTCTACTTTAAATATTCTGGGGGGAGGCGTGCTCCTTATTTAGAATTTTAAAAACCTATTTTGCCCAACAAATTAAAAAGCTATGAAGGCATTAGGACAGGCAGCCTCATGCGTGTAACCTTTTGAATCCACCCAGTCACATAAGAATGGGCCTTGGGCCTGGGACACTTCTTTACTAAGAGATAAAAGAGTCCTCACAGCCTGTGCTGAGTTTATTGCCTTCTGTGGGAATACATTTCCCTGTTTCAGACTCAATGTATACTGCTTTGTTCTTCTTAAATACGTGTCAGTGGCCCTCAGGCGTGCCCCCAGCTTTAGACCCCAAGAGTGGGAGGGGAGTGAGTCTTCTATTGCAGCAGAAGCTGGATGCATGCGACTGTATCTCTTTTGTTAGATGGTGAGTTAATGCACTTAGTCATGGGAGACCCACTCATTGCAAGGGGCTGAATCTTATGCATTCTTTCTCTTTTCTTGCTGTGAGTAAACTCTGTACCACTTGAGTCTCATGTCGGTGTTGTCTGTTCTCAGTTCTATTGTCTCAGTTGTCTGTTCTGTATGTTGTCTCTTCCTTGGGTGGTACTCATCTGCCTTTTAACCTCAACTGCGTAGCCTGGCCACTCAGTGAACAATGACACAGAAAACTTAATTAACAATACAAGACATAGGTGCATTTGCTGTTCTGTTATTCTGTGTGCCTCAGTTTCTCCGTTTATAAAGTTGGGAGAATCAGTATATATACTCTCTTGAATTTCATTGAGCTATGAATAAACAGCCTATGGTTCTAGGGTGAGGTAGGCTTGCAAAAATGTAGCTCTTCTCTTCCTTCCACTCCACACACAACAATGCGTTGCATATTTTCTATAATACCATTTCCAACACAATATTCCCAGACTTCGATGTTAGAGGATTGTGTTTATTTTAGTGATAGGCTAACCTAAATTAAAATATGCATATGCCATATCTTAACAATAGTTCTTAAATCCTCCAGAGATAAATACCTATACCTGAGGTGAGCTACATCTTTTTCACCCTTGTGTTGTTTGCAATCAGGTGGTACATATTATACAACCTAGAGGATGGGCAGCGAATGGACTCTGAAGCCAGGCTGCCTGCATCGAAGGCTTTTCTCAATAATTTACCAGCAAAGACTTAAATTAATGGACAAAACCTACCTCAGTTGTAGGGTTCGTGTATGGACTAAAATAAAACAAGTAAGGCATTTAGAACAGTTGCTGGCATATCATAAGCATGCAATCAGTGTTTGCTTTTAAAACTTGGAATCGTTTTGGTCAGTGCATCTTACAGTGGCACATTTCATATTTTGTCATTGTCACTCTTGCTATACACAGAGGTCTCTTAGGTAGACTGGATCATTTTAAAGTAGCCAAGCAATACATGTACCACAGGTACAGTTTTGCATTGTTGACCTTGTTAAATTGTTGGGGATATTATACAAACTGAAAACTAAAATCAATTTCTTGGGCTTTTGGCTGTTTGCTTGATTCTTTACTATAGCAAGAAGCTCATATATCTGTTGACATCTCAACTCTACATTTTCCAATGGGACACAAAACATACTTTCATAATGTAAATTATAGCTATTATTACAATTTGCAGTTGGCCTGCAATCTCTGTTAAGAAGTATTGCCCCGTTCTTCACCCTTTCTGGGCATCCATGTCTCAGGAATGAGAATAGTATCCTTCTCTCAGGACACTGACAATGGTAACAAGTGAGGCCAGTGGTTGTTTTTTGTTCCAGCAATGGAATGAAAATGCTTAGAATTCAACTTAATCCTCTCAGCAACCCTACAATAAGCATCCGATTTACCCTATTTTATAGATGAGAAGACCAGGACCCAAGTGAGATT
This sequence comes from Hipposideros armiger, assembly GCF_001890085.2. Taxonomy (NCBI): domain Eukaryota; kingdom Metazoa; phylum Chordata; class Mammalia; order Chiroptera; family Hipposideridae; genus Hipposideros; species Hipposideros armiger. Next base: position 1,610,579 of record NW_017731386.1, read on the forward strand.
AAATAACCTACCAAGGTCATTCAGCTAGACTTTGGAATTGAGACTTAATAGGTCTCCTTCTCCAAAGCCAAGCATCTTCCTAATAGATACCCAGGCTTTCTGGTACAGTATACCTGTTAAAGAGTTGAATATGGGTGATGCAATTTTTTTCAGGCCCAATTCTGTATGTTAGAACACCATGTCAAATTTTAAGCTAGCATATTATTACATGTGATATTTTTATCAAATCACTTAAATACTATGAATCTCAGTTTCCTTTTCTAAATATGGGAGTACTTTTCTATTAAACTGAGATGCTATAAGTAGCACCTAAATATCATGTGAAAACTTGTGTATATGTTTTTTAAGACTGTAACTTATGCAGTTTATCTAGCACCATGGCATTTTATAAAGATCATTTTGACTTCTTAGCTGCCTTATTAAGTATGGGTTCATTCCTCTACTTTGATAGCTGTCTCTGGAGCAATTGCTTTTTTTTTTTTTTTTTGAGCCATTCTGCCAACTGTTAGCAGCTCAGCTCAGGCCGGAAATTGAACCAGCGACCCTGTTGCTCAGAGCTTGCACTCTTGAGCAAGCTCTTACCAACTGAGTTACTCGGCCAGCCCGGCAATTGCTTTTATAGAGTCTGTGGTTCTCCAAGAAGATGCCACTTTGTTGGTGACTGAAGCAGCTCTAAATTAATTACAACCTAAATGTCTTGACCAGAAAACCAACGGATGCTCCTTGGGTTAAACTTTAGGTGCTAGGGAGATGTCTGCAGTGTAAGATTGGCTTTTTGCTAAGCACTGACCACGGCTCACTCTGAGTTTCTTTGACTTAAGGGGCACAAGTCTTAAATCCTGGCTATCATTCAGAAAGAACTAACTGCATTCAGCTTACTCCATCAATAGAAGGACCCAATGTCTTTGCCTTTACATCAGCATGAGGGAATGGGACACATATTTCGTCACACCTACTAAGACCCTCTACATAAGTATCAGTGCCTCCACAGCTAAATAAGCTAAAACTGAGTTTCTTTGGGGGAGATGCAGCCTGTTGTAATGACTTCACCACCATGCATCATTGTTGTCAATATTGTTAGGTAGCTGAGAAAACCTCATGCTTAACTTTGCTCTTTGAGGAAGAAGTCTCTCCTTTCTTCCTTCCTGAGTCTTAGGAGGAGGGGCAATTGTACTCAAACTTTTTTTGTGTTTTGCTGCTCACATGGTGATTCTGTGTCTCTGTAAAAAGCCCACCCATTTTGAAGATTAAGAACTTGTTTTCCTAACCATGTTGTTAGCCTTTACAAAGATTAATGCAGCTCCATGGGGGTTAGATGGCTTCAATCTCTTCTGTGTCATAGACAAATGGCCAGCCACAGACCTGAGGAGTGACAAAAAGCAAAAATCTGCTGTACTGGACATAAAAACAACCAGTTGTTTTCTAGTGGTGATGAGACTAGAGTTATCTATGCTTACTTATTTCATGCGGGATGCACTTTGTGCTTCCTCACACTTTTAATATACCTTTCACATTTTATCTATTGTAGTCACTCTCTTTTAAGAGAGTTGTCAAAATTCACAATTTGTAAAAGTTGGAGCAATTCTTCCACTCTACTAAAAAAACATTTTTGATACTGTCCAGCCACCCCCCAAAGCTATATCCATCTTCAATGATGTCCCAGAAAGAAAAGAAAAAAAAAAGTCACAACCCAATGTTATTTGACATTGCAAAGATGAAGTAAATTTAAGACATAAAGATTGTCTACAATGTTTTTGACTTTCTGGTAGCTACTTATAATATGTCATCATGACACTTCTAACTAGATGAAATTCAGCAAAACGAATAAATAAAAAAGCATTATGACAATGCAGAATAACCTTAGTTACCTGAATTTAGCATTAAAGATTGAAAGTAGGATTTAAAGGTAGAAAAAAAAATAAATAAGTAAATAAAATCATTTGTAGATGGTTCTCCTCTACAAGCAGAAAATGAATAAAACCTTTTTCTAGGGTCTTAAATAATTTAAATTCTATCAAACACACATTTCCCCCAGTAACAGGTTTATACAATTTTCACAACACCGTAAGTTGCTACTTTCTTTGGCTTTTCTACACTCCCTGAGGATGTTCTGCAATGATTATTTCTTTCTGTCTTTATTTTGTTTCTTTCTGTTTTTTTTCGAACCCCCTCCTGTTCCCTGAGGAAGTATGCAGCCATAATGCTGGAGCGCTGCTAAATGCAATAAGGCAAAATCATCACGGCTTGATGACACCAGAGTGCCAGCGCTCTGGATAAGGAATTATCCCACTAACACAGCATGAGCCAGCCAAAAGGAAAAAGAAGAAAACAACCCAAGATCTCATGGTGTATTTATGTTTTGTAATCCTCAAAACCTTTATTTAAAAAAATAAAATGGGAATCACTGGATGAATATATTTGAAGGCGGGAATCTCACAGGCAGTTAGGGCTGTTTTTTTATTATTATTATTTTATTAGTTTCAGGTATACAAAGCAACATAATAAACATTTAAACCCCTTACAAAGCTATAACACCCCCCCACCACCAATTTACTACCCTTACCCTTCTGACATTGCATATAGCTGTTACAATACCATTTACTATCTTCCCTATGCTGTGCTCCACATCCTGTGACTATATATATAAATTATAGTTAATATTCATTATTATTCTACTTTAGCTTCAGGTGTACAGTGCAGTGGTCAGGCCTCTACAGTCTAGGAAGTGATTCCCCTGATAAGTCCAGTGCCCATCTGGCACCCTACATAATCTTTACAACATTATTGGTTATATTCCCCATACTGTATTTCATATCCCTGTGACTACTAATTTGCACTTTCTATCCCTTTACCTTCTCCCCCATCCCCACCCCCTCCCATCTAGCAACCATAGGTTTTTGTTTTTTGTTTTTTCCCTCTATATCTCTGAGTCTATTTAGAACTGGTTTTGTAGGCTGGCTCTTGACACTGGGTTTTCTGAGCTGGGAGGTAAATACAAAATGTCCACCAACTGGATCCTGACATGAAAGGTCCCCTGTTTGATTTGTTCTTTGTCACAAGAGTTATGATGTAAAAATAAGCTTACTCTAATTGGAAATGTTAAAGAAATTAAATGAGTTTAATGAATTCTGGGTTTAAAATATAAAGGAGAAAAATGTGTTTTCTCTTAAAGTCTCAATAGCTTAGGTTACTATAAATATTAAATATATTCTATATGTTGTACACATATGTAAAATATATATTCATTTTCTTAGTAATCTTTACCCATTGTCTAGAAACTTCCCTTGTTACTTTACTTATATTACTCTTACTTTCCCCCAAAGCACAAACATTCATGCTGGGACTTTCTCTCTCTCTCTCTCTCTCTCTCTCTCTCTCTCTCTCTCTCTCTCTCTCTC
>NW_017731386.1:1614526-1640303 GCF_001890085.2 Hipposideros armiger
ATGAAGATTGATTGATTTACTCAGAGGTCACCCCCATTCTGTTTTTCCTATTTAAAATATTTATCAACTTTATGTAGATAGCTAGTAAGTGAATTTACGTCCATTGTGGTTGACAACCTGAGGGTACCGTTGTGACTTTAGACGTTTGCAGCAAGATTAGAAATTGCAAACCTAATTCCTACTACTGACTACCACATTTCACCAAGTTGCAAAGAATTCTGTACATAGGAAAGGCCCTTTGAGGTTATTTTGCTTCTGAATGCTGTGTTTATCTACTAATAGGATTTTAATGATGATATTCCTAACTATGATAGGCAATGAGGGCTGCAAGACAGTTCTGCTAGGGATTTTACTTTTTTTATTTTATTTCACTGCTTTCTGGATTGCTTCTTTTCATATTTCTGGTATATATATTTTTTCTTCTTTTTAAACCTCACTTAAGAATAGTACTGTTTGCAACATGGAGTCACTGAAGAAAAATTAGTAACTTAAACAAAATGTTCCTAAGGGATTTTTAAAATTCAGGGTCTGTAGTCAGAATATTAAAGATAAGGAGAGGCATGAGAGGGCCTTTATTTTGTGTATTGTTTTTCCACAGTGATGTTGCAAGTTAATGGAGGAAAAGACTAAAAACCAAGTTGTTATTTACTATGCTTATGTTTAGACATTCATTTTCTAAGCGATAAATTCCCAAGCAATGCTTTTATGGACCATTTTCTTTCAATAGTTTTGTGACTCATCACATGGCACAACAATGATGTTATACCATAGCTTCATTTGTTTCTTCTTTCTTTTTTAATTAAAGTTTATTGGGGTGACAATGGTTAGTAAAGTTAATATAGATTTCAGGCATACAGTTCTGTAATATGTTATTTATATATCACATTGTATATTCACCACCCAGAGTCAGTTCTCCTTCCAGCACCATTTATTTGACCCTGTTTACCCTCAAATACCAGCCCCCTCCCCGTTACCCTCTGGTAACCACAGATTTGTTGTGGCCTTTGCCCTATGAGTGAGACACCATCCTGAGCTCTGAGATTATGTGAGTAGGGAGGAAAGGGGCATTTTAGAACACAAGTTTGTAAGGTATCTGTGTGTGTGTGTGTGTGTATGTGTGTTCAGAGGTACTTAAATGGACATTCCAGCAAGGTACTTAGTAGTTGTATCACTTAGAATAACTAATTATTACTTTACTAAGTTGAATTTCCAAATTTTGTTTTTGGTGAAATAGATGTATTAGTGAGTTAGACTAATTGCTATATTAAACAACAAACTAAGTCATTTAAAAAAAATCTTTATTGCTCCCTTATACTATGTTCTGATGTGTGTTCCTGTTTAGTTAGCTTTTTTGGTGTCACTTTCCTCCAAGAATCGATTTGGGAACTGTGATTCCAATATCCCACAAGAGTTTTGGAATCCATCACTGGAGTTTCTGTAGCTAGACAGCAAATGGAGGCAAAAGAGAGCCTGGAGTGCTGGGAGGGAGGTGGTCATCTCTGGAAGTAGTGTAAATAAGATCCACCTACGTTTCTTTGGCCAGAAGTCAGTTCAGGGACATGGGTGGCCCTGCCCAAATATCAGGCTAGCTGTAACATTAGGTCTAGTTGTGTGTCCAGTGGAGGTGGTATGTAACAGGATATGGAGAACATACAGCTTTATCTCTGACAAATGGGAAAAATCATAGCACCTAGCTCTTAAATCTGTTATGAGCAGAAAAAGTGATAATATATATAAAATAGTGTCTGGTACTAGATAAGCACTCGATTATTGTGGCAAAAAGCTAACAAACAAAATTAAAATAAATAATCCTATTTGATATGGCTAAAGTGATAAATCCCATAAGTACAGGCAGATTAGTGTGGAATTTAGAAGCACAGACATCATTTTTCACTGTGAGGATCTATTTGACCACCTTAAATGTGGAACACCTCAGGCTTCTTTCCTTTGTAACTTACTCTTCACCCCCCACCCCCCATATTTTTCTTTTATTGTCTCATCTCTTCTCATGGCTTTTGTTACCATGTATAGATGCCAGTTGGTACTGAATCTGTACCTCCCTCTTTGATTTCTCTCCATAGGTAATTCAAATGCTTAACAGGATGCTTCAAATCTTATAAGGCCCACACTGAGCTCATCATGCCTTTCTTTTCTACATTCATGTGTAGACTCGTTTCTGCACTTCCCTTTCCCACATTTGCCCCTGTGTTCTTCACATCTTACCACCTCCCTCTCTCTCAACCTTCTTACACCATCAATTACTAAGACTTGACCAGCTCAACTCTTACATATTACTCCTGCTTTCTTTCTATCCTACTTACACTAGCTGAGGACCATACATCTCTTACTTAGATCATTATGTAATTTTTCTGTCTTTGGCCTTTTGCCATCACGTCATTTTCTTTACAGTAGTCTTTTTTTTTTAATTTACATATATACATCTAGTCAGCTAATTCCACTTTTGCAAGGATTTTGATGAGTCCCCATTTTTATTAAGTAAGCACAGACTCCTCGGCATAGCTTAGAATGCCCCAAAACATATTAATTCTCTGGCATTTTAGCTTCTTTTTCCTGTCACTTTCCATGTCTACAGTGGCCATACTGAACATCTGTCGATTGTGCTCATGCATAATGGGCTCTCTCATCTCCAGAACTTAGCATTTGTTATTCCATCTACCTGGCATCCTACCCACCTGTGAATATTGTGATTTATAATAAGAAATATATATTTGGCCATTGTCCCCAGTTCCTGGTTCACAGCTCCCAAAACCCTTGGAATTTCCTGCGTGGTAAGAGCAATGGGAGCATAATATTTGTCATAATATTTGGAATTTTGTCCTCAGGTCCTGAATAAACCACCATAAAGTTGAAATGGGTGTCTTGCTATTCATAACAAACCTCTGCACCACAACTGGGTTTATGTTACTGAGGTGACTTTTGGAAAACACCTAAGGATGGGGGTTGGTTGCTAGACAAAAAAAAACATGTGATTAGAGGTTTGGGACTTTCAGCCCCACTCCCAGCCTCCCTGGAGAGAAGAGGGCTGGAGATTGAGTTCAATCACCAATAGCCAATGATTTAATCCATCAAGTCCAAATAATGAAGCCTCCTTAAAACCTCAAAAGGACAAGGATCAGAGAACTTCTCAGCTGACTCAGGGAAAGTAGTATGCTCAGAGAGCATGAAGATTCCACGCTTTCCTTATACCTTTCCCTACACATCTCTTCCATCTGGCTGTTCCTGAGATATATATGAAATAAACTGGTAATCTAGTGAGTCAATCGTTTTTTTGAGTTCTGTGAACCACTCTAAAAAATTAGTAGAACCCAAGAAGAGCGTTGGTGGAACCTCCAAATTATAGCTGGTTGGTCAAAAGCACAGATGACAACCTGGGTTTGTGATACAGGTATCTGAAGTGGAGAATGGTCATGTGGGACTGAGCCCTAAAACCTGTGGAACCTGATGTTTTCTCCAGGTAGATAGCGTCAGAATTGAGTTGGATTACAGAACACCCAGCAGGTGTCAGAGGATTGCTTGTTGGTGTGGAAACCCCCCCCCCACACACACACAGGTACGCATTGGAATTGGGTACTAAGAACCCTTACCACCCATCCCCTGGAGTAATGAAAGAAGAAATCCAGCTAACTCTTACCCATTCTTCAGAACTATCTCATATATCATTTCTTCCAGGAACCACTGTTATCTACCACCAGTCCCTCTTTTAAAAATATCAAAGTGCTTCATTTTTAACAGTACATGACCATTAATCAAAAAATTTGGGGTCGGTTTACTTTTCAAACTACCGTATTTCCCCATGTATAAGACACACCTTAATTTTGGGGCCCGAAATTTAAAAAAAAAATGTATTGCATAAAGTTAGTGAACTCAAGTTTTATTCATCATAAAATTCACACAACTCCTTGTCACTGTCATTTGTTTTTTTTTTGTTTTTTTTTTTGTTTTTTTGTTTTTTTTTTTTTTTAGCTGAGCCATCCCGCCACCTGTTGGCAGCTCACGGCTGCTCAGCTCGGGCTGACTCGAACCGCTGTTGCTCAGAGCTCAAACTCTTGAGCGAGCTCTTAACCAACTGAGCCACTCAGCCGGCCCTTTCCTTGTCACTGTCAAAACTCCCAACCGTTAGCTTGTCCTCATCTGTGTCTGATGATGAATCACTGTCTTCATAGATTGCCTCGTCCTCAGTTCCATCTAAGGCATTTGAAATGCTACACTTCTTAAATGACTTGACAACGATCTACAATCACTGTAGAAGACACATCCAGTTTTTAGTCCCCAAACTTTTCGAAAAAGGGTGCATCTTATACATGGGGAAATATGGTATATGGTTGTTTGCCCCTACTTGTTGGTAAGAGCCATGAAGACAGGATTGGGTATAAGATTTTTCATCTGGGTTTCCTCAAACACTATCCTGTAGAATAAGACATCAATCATATTTTAAATAATCATGGGTGGCTTCAAGAATTATTTGCATTTGAACTAAGCCTTGAAAGACAGATGATTATAAAAACTGATGCAAAGGGGTAGAGAACGCCATTCTCCCATGAGGGAAAGACACAAAGTCGTGCAGGCAGAAGCACGTAGATTGAGTTGTGCGGACCTTGATAAAGTCCAGTGCGGCCATCAGTGGACTCTGATAGGGGTCCTATGGGAAGAAATAACACTTGCTTTCTTACTGTTGCAAATGCATTGTCTTGTAGAGAAAAGAAGCTCACTCTAAAAGTTACTCTTTCAGACAAAAACAACCTTCATATTTCTAGAGAAACAGCTTCATGTTCAGATCTAGTGGTTGGGATGTGCCCCAAGAGGGAGACTCAGGAGCAGTTGGATACTACTGGGAATCCCCCTAGCAGCTACCCTCTTCTTCTGGCTAGCCCACATGCACAGGTTCCTTCCACCTCTCCTACTCGAGTTGCTCCCCAGCCACCCCAGACTCTGCACATAGGCAGCCTTGAGCAACAGTGGAGAGCAAGTGCCTCGCAGCTGCTCCTTCACGGCTCTCAACTTCCTGCAGCAACTAAGTGTGATCAGCTTTTCAACAGCATATGGAGGTTGCTTCTCAGGCTATTGTGTTGTGGCAGCAGCTGGGAATTTATCAGATTGGAGAAATTAGTATTGAAAGGAGGAGAATGGTCAACACAACTCATGGGGCAGATACATTCTTTGATTTCCCCTCCTCCTTTCTCCAGTGTAAAAGCTCAAAGGAAATGCATTTTTACATGACTTATTTATAAAGAAAATTGTCTTTTGTTTCCAAAAGTGATCCCTTAAACAAGCCACCTATACCACATCCTTTTCTTTAAACTTACAGTAGGCTTATTTCCAGAGCTCAACGGCATCATGGATTCTCCCGATTTCAAAGGAGCAGTAGGAGTAGAACATGAATAATAAAACATCCTTTGGGCTAGACTTAATTACTAAGGCAATGTGATGGTTTCAGCATCTAGTCAGTACAGGGCTCTGTCTGTGATGAAGACACCAGGGACCATTTTTTATTGAGAAACCGGAGAATGTCTTTCATGATATAAACCATGAAATTGAAGTGACTTTTGTGATATAACCACCAATTGTTCCCCAAATTCCTACTATTTCCTCTTAAGAATCTGTCATTCATATATTTATTAATTCTATTTGATAATATTTGCATTTCATATTATCCTTGATCATGAGGTTTTCATTTACCCTGTGGATTTCCAGAATTGAGTGAACAATCTCTGTTTCTTCCCCTTCATGATCACATTGGTAAGGATAATATTTCCTTTAAAAATGCATGTAACCAGGAGCTCTCTGGTGGTGCAATTTATATTTAGTGTGCAGTACTTACACAGAAGTATGTATGCGGATGATGCCTAGGTTGTGAGTTCAAGCCTCTCCTGGGGCCTTGCTTATGGCAGGAACTCCATGGTTCACCATTGCTAAGAGTTCCAGATCACATTCCCAAGTAAATGACTCAAAAAAAAAATTCATGTAGCTCTTGTAGATTACTCCATTCATTTAGTTTATCCACATGCAGAAGTTTCTCCATATTTCGGTCTTTGACTAATTTTTGTCTGAGGAATGTGATCAAGCCTTTCCCTCTAACTACCTGAGAGAGAGGAAAGAAAGAAAAATGACAAAAAAAAAAAAGCAGTGGGAAGCTTAACAGACCTCTGTCATCATTGATAAATTAAGACATGCTTTAATTTAAAAGTAAAATACAATTATATGTATGTATCCACAGTGTGAAAATTATCATTTTAAATCTGTATAGAAAAGAGAAATGGAAAGCCCTTTTTGAGAACTTTGACATAACTCAATTTATAATGACCCTTTCATAAAGCCATAACCTCTTCCCATTTGCAATTTCACTGGCACCCCTAAACATTACGTGTATGTTGGGGCTCTGTCCTCTAGTTCTAATGTAACCCAACTATGAGGTAGAGCAAAGGAATCAAACACAAGTTTCTGAATTCTAAGATACAGTCGTCTTTTATAAGGGGGATTCAACGTAAGGACTGGCAGCATTTCCATCTTAAACCCTCGTAGTGCAATGTTTCTTGAACTTTCTTATAGTTGGAGGCCTTTTAAAGATCTGATAGAAGTTGAAGCTCTTCCCTCTGCCCAGGAAAGTTCAAGAAAGGTTTCACAAGATTCAGAGACAGTCCCACTTACGGCCTCACTGGGTAGGCAGTACACACCTCAGGAGGTGTCATATATACAGATGCAGTGTGAAGGGCAACCCGTGGATATGTGTGATGAGTGAACCCTACTCAAAAATTATCCAAGGCCCACTTTGAGGCCCTCTAGGAATCCTCAGTACAAATTACTGAGCCATATCTCTCCGCCTTAGTGACAGATTCCTGTCAAGGAAGAGCCAGGGAACAGATTACCACATTCCTTCCTAGGCCACCTGGCCTCCCACAATACCCTCCCCCGCACGCACTAGAGAACAGAGAGAATCTAAGGATTAGGCACCTCTGGATTTGGTCCCTATCACTTTCAAGCCTCCTATCTGTGTCCATTCTCATTCTCTAATTTCCCCTACTCTTCCACAGAAAATTATGTTCCAGCAATACCCAATCCACTATTAGTTTTCCAAATGCCATACTGTTTCAAGCCTCTGAACTGCTATAATATTTGTGCCACGTATTACTATTTGGATTGTCTTTACCTCCTACTTAACTTATAAATATTATTTTGAAGTTGAAATTCAGGTATTCCCTGTGCACTAAAATCTTACTTTTTGAGGGTGGAGCTGAGATAATTTTGTTCTACTTTTTTTTTTTTTGCACACAACTCATTTTGATTACTTACATTCTAGTCTGGTGATTTTTAAAGTTTCTATGTATCTGTTTCTATTCCTATCTCTATCTTTATCTCTATCTCTTCTAGGAGACTGAAATTTCATGAAAGAAAGAGTCAAATATGTATTTACCATTTTAGTTCCAACATTTAGTATTGTGCAGCCACATAAATGTATGCTAAATCACCAAATGCAGAAATGCATTAGAAAATATGAGTAGGCAGAAAATGTGAGTCATTCCTGATAAAAAGAAACTTTTAAGAAACTGCACAACGCAATGTGGAACATTTTAAATAATCATTCAATAGCCCAATTAATATAAAGTAGAGGTTATACATGATTCTGTAAGACCAAACATCCCCATTAGTAATAGGTCTGGAATCATAAGTTAAGGCACGTGTGTCAATTTTGGATCACTGAGGAAACATTAGCAAATTGCCTTTTCATTTCTCTTAATTATCTAGATAATAGAAAGAAGAATTTATCCAAGTCCTCTTTGCATAGTGGCCACCACCATGTGGGTTCCATGTAATGGCTACACCATGCATCCCACCTATACAGGCCCTGTTGAAAAGACTAAATTAATAAACATTTTATGTGTGCTTTGAAGGTGTCTTAGTGTCCAATTTAGTCATTTTAGCATTGATGAGTCAATCAGTTGAGCCATAAGGCAGCTGCAAATCTGGATAATGCACAAAACGCTCAATTTGTTGGCCATATGTAGACGTAGACTTCGTGATGAATAAGCAAGACTAAACCAAGCCTCCTCTTATATGGGGAATGCACATGCATGTTGATGAGTCGTGAGATCCTCTGCTGACTCAGGAAAGCAGAAAGGAGGCACACACAAAAAAAATCCATCTTTTACAAAAAGAAAGCACACAAACTTTCACTGGTTCATTTGCCTAGAGGTTTAATTTATTCATACCTGTTAAGGACACGAAAGCCATTCAGTCTATTGACTTCTACAATCAGTAAATTTATTACTAAAGATTTGTACATGGAAAATGTGGTCAATGGAGACAATTCACTACTGCAGAAGGTCAATTGGACACATTAATTGGACACATGGCCGATTTTCTAAAGCATGAAGGATCATTTTAGGGCTAGCATTACTATTTGTAGTTAAATAGACAGGTAAATGTGAAAAGGGCAAACAAATTTCATTCCCCTAGGAATTAGCTAATGGCCGGGAGACCAGGAAGTCAGCCCGTATTTCCTACTCATCTGTCCCAAGCCCTTCAATTCCTGTTCTGTTGAATAAAGTTATTTCTCTGTGCCCTCTAGCAGTCTTTGGCCAAAGTGGCTTTGGTCTTTGACTGGCCACATGAATGCCAGGCATGCTGTGAACAGCTGTGCTCCAGCTGTACCATGCCAGGGAGGGCAGCCTCTTCTAGAGATTCTAAGGCAAATTTTCAAAATGTGAAAAATATGTCTTTAATGTCCTTTTAACCTTAATTCTACCTTCATCATCCCTGTTCCATTCAGGTACCCTAGAATTCTATCATGATCCCCTTCCTTAGGATTCTGTCACTTCACTACAGAGTTTCATCCAAGACAGTCCTCCCAAAATTAGCAACATGAGCATGTGACCCCTCTCTGTACCTCTCCACCAAAATTGCCTTGTTCTGAGCTATTGCCTATGGAATTTCCAATCAATAAGTATTAATCTGACAAAATATATCAGATTAGTGTGGCCAGCAAGACCTCTGATTATTTGAAAATAAAAAAGAGATATTTGTGGAAATTTTAGGTGGCATGGCAGGGTATGAATAAATACATTGTTGCCAAAGGCACTTTTGGAGACTGCAAATCATACCACTTTTATGATTGTGGCAATTTGGCTCTGAAATTTGCCATGACAACAGAACAACAAAACAAACAAAAACTTAACACCGTGAAATTTTTCTAACATATTTCAATTCTTACTCTCTGTTCCCTGGATATTTCAGCTCACAGGTCCTGCCCTAGAGATTGAAAAGAGAAGTAAATGGTAAATAAAATATCCCTCAAATGCACAAGAGCCCCTCGTGTTTCCCTGGATCTGAGGATTTATAACACATTTGCTAAATTACAAAGTTGGCGGACACTCAGAATATTTTTCATATATAACTCCTCATAACTGGGAGCCTTTTAATTTTTTTTTCCTGCCCTGTCCTAGTGCTTTCAATTGGGGTCATTTGAAAAAGGTACAGACCCTGCATTCTAAGCTCCTGAAGGCATCTTGGTTTGCAGAAAGCCAGAGACTGGCTTCAGGGCTTGCAGATAATATGGGGAGTCTTTTCCCTCAGCACCCCTGAATCTTAGCCAACTAGGGTTAATAGTGCCCAAAAGTCATTTTCTGGTTTACTCACATAGCTAGAAGGGGATAGGGGGATGGCAGCCATTTCGGACATTCACCTCCCAGATGAGGATGGCCATATAGGCACAGAGCTGGAAGGGAAAGTGTGATGAGTTGGGGAGCAGCAAATATAAATGGGTGAGGGAGCAACCTGAGCCAGAATGACAGGAAGGGCACGGCGCAAATGAGGAAAAATGGTTTTGTGAAAACATCTTATGGCTAGGGATCAGGTTACCCAAATTTCCTCTGGTTTTACCCCCATTCAGCTAAGTGACCTTGGAGAAGCTACTTATTCTATCTAGAAATTTTTGGGGTTTGGTGCGTGTGTGTGTATGTGTGTGTGAGTAACGAGAGGAATGTAAATGTTTATCCCTACATTTTCTTCCAGCTCCAGAATTCTTGAATAATATTTTGTTATTAAATAATTGTTATACTTTGTAAATCAGCAAACATATCTACATCTGAGTTTTATTTATTTATGTGTGAAATAGAAAAATGACCATAGCTGCCTTACAGGTTCCTCAAGATAATTTTATTACTAACTTTATTACAGTTAGATATATGTGCATTACACATGTGCTTCATTCAATCTTCGCAAGAATACTTTGCAGTATTATTATTCCCTTTTTGTGGATGAGAAAACTAAAGGTCAGAGAATGCAACATTTCCCAGAGCCACATAGCAGTAAGAATTCGGTAGTTTGACATGAAGGCCAAGTTTTTACTATGATACACTTATTCCAAATGCATGTCTAAATTTCCTAATAGACATATAAAAAATGGCACAGTCTCTTCTCTTCATATAGCTTATGAATTAGCCATGGAATCAACACACACAGCACATGCTACTACATCAAAATGAAAGACATTAAGAAAAATATAGCTAGCATACACAAAAAGGCTCAATAGAATATAATAGCAAAACCCATTAAACAAGTGTCATTGACAATTAAGACTTAGGGAGATAAAAATAAAAAATACTTTCTGTGTATTGAATGCCTATTATATGCGTCTATTTCTCCAATTAGCACAATGAGTATTGTTTTCAATTTAGACATACACACTCACACATCCCAACATTAAATAATGGTGTCTTTTTCCACATGATAAAATTAAAGTTGAGAAAAGTGAACTGAGTTGCCTAGAACTCACAAAGTTGCAGAGCCAGGATTTCAATTATAATCAACAAAGTCCCTTGATTTTTCTGTCAAGGGCCAGATCTATTGGAATAGCTCCATAAACTTGGAGGTCTTGATGAGAGAGGGAGGGGAAGTTTTCCATCTTGAAGCAATAGTATGAGAAAATGCACAAAAGATAGAGTCTATCTTGGGGAGAAAATCCAGATATCATTTGCCTTTCAGAAGATGTATATGTAGAAAAAATGGGAATTATATATAAAACTCAAAAAGGTGATCTTTCCAAAGAAAGTGGGATTAGTTATAAACTTAAAAGAAACCTATATGCCAAAAATTATAAAATGCTGATGAAAGAAATAAAAAAAGATACCCAAATATATGGAGAGGCATACTGAAATTATGGATTGGAAGTCTCAACATGGAAATGATTTCAATTCTCCCCAAAGTGACCTATGGGTTTAATGTACATTCTATGAAAATTCCAGCAAGAGTTTTTGTTAGACATGGACAAACCGATTCTAAATTTGTGTGGAAAGAAGGAGGCCCTAGGGCAAAAAAAAATTATTAATAAAATTGGAGGAATCACTCTTCTTGATGTTAAGGCTACTCTAAAGTTATAATAATAAAGGCAGTGTGGTATTGACGGAGGATTAGATACATGCAAGTAGATCAATGGAACAGAACAGAGTACCCAGAAAAGGACTACCACAAATATGCTCAGCTTATTTTTGACAATGATGCAAAAGTGAAGGAGAAGAGATAGGCTTTACAACAAACAGTAAGAGCAATTAAAGATCAAAAGGCAAAAATTAAATACACACATACATATATGTACACACATACATAATAGTGCCTAACACGTTTAAAAATATTAACTCAAAACCTATCACTGACTTAATGTAAACATAACACTATAAAACTTTTAGAGCAATACAGGAGATTTTCCGCATCCATGGCTAAGCAAAGAGTTCTTAGACTTAACATGTATTGCCATTTTTCTGGAATAAATGGCACGATCTATTAAAGAAAGATTGATACATTGGACCTTATCAAAATTAAAATCATTTATTCTGTGAAGGATCCTGTCAAGACGATGAGAAAACAAGCTACAGCATAGGACAAAATATTTGCAAATAACAGATCTGTCAAAGTACTAGTCTCTAGAATATATAAAGAACATTCAAAATTCATAGTAAAAAAAAAAGCCCAATTACAAATGGGCAAAATTATGTCATTTCTCAAGAGATACAGAGATGAAAAAGGAGCATAGACATTCAACCTCATTAACCATTAGGGAGATGGAATTAAAACCATAATGAGAAAGCACTACACCTCTGTCAGAATGTCTTATAAAAATTACTGACAGCATCAAACGATGATGAGGTTTTGGATAAACTGGGTCATTCAAGTTTCTTGACCATTCATACATTGATGGTGGCTATATACAATGGTCTGGCCACTCTGAAGAACAATTTGGCATTGTCTTTAAAAACTAAGCATTCAATTATCATATGACCCAACATTCCCACTCAGCCATTTATTCCAGAGAAATAGAAACATATATTCAAAACATATAGAAATGTTTATAGCAGACTTATTCTCAATTGCCCAAATGTCCTTCAGTGGGTGAATGATTAAACAAATTGTTATATTCATGCCATGGAATACTACACAGAAATATAAAATAATATATTTTGATACAAATAACTTGGATGAGTCTCAAGGTAATTATGCTAAATGAAAAAAAAAAGGAAAAGAAAAAAGAAAAACTCGTTCCAAAAGATTACATATCATATGGTTCCATTTCTTCAACATTCTTGAAATGTCACATTATAGAGATGGGGAACAGTTACTAGTTGTCAGGGGTTAAGAAAGAGAGGGGGGAGATAGATGAATGTGGCTATAAAAGATAACAGGAGTGGTCCTTGTGATGATGGAAATATTCTGTATTTTGATTATGGTGATATTACATACACCTGCACATGTGATAACATTGCATAGAACCAAATACACACACACACACACACACACAGAATTGCATGAAAAACTGGTAAAATCTAAATAAGGTTGAAGGAATTGCATCAGTTATATTTTTAGTTTTGATATTATACTCTGACAATGCAGGATGTCATCATGGGAAACTGGGTAAAAGGAATATAAGATTTCTATGTATTATTTCTTATAACTGAAAGTAATTCCACAATTATCTGAAGATATGAACATTGAAATAAGAAAATTAACATGGAGCTTTGACCAAAAACATCCAAGGGCCTTGAAAAAATTCTAAATATGACATGTATTTTACATAAAACATGAGACCTTTAGG
This sequence comes from Hipposideros armiger, assembly GCF_001890085.2. NCBI lineage: Eukaryota > Metazoa > Chordata > Mammalia > Chiroptera > Hipposideridae > Hipposideros > Hipposideros armiger. The sequence continues at coordinate 1,627,626 of NW_017731386.1, forward strand.
AAGCAAGATCCTTCAGTTGTTCCTACGTGATGGTTTGCATTTTGCAAAGGGGAAATGCAAGGACCAAAGCCATTAGATCTCAAGTTCATGTGGAGGTTTTGTGGCAACATAACCTTGCCTTTGAGACTTCATACTTTCTACTCAAAGACAAGTTGTTTATCCAGTGGTTTGTTCTCCCTCCAAGACTCTTTGAGACCATAGGTACCAGACTTTCTGGACTGACCCCACTTGTCTTGCTGTATAATAGAATGACAAACTTCATTTTTGTGCCAGCCCACTACATTTTCTATATGCCAGTCATATTAAGTTTTCTGTCTTTTTCTATCCCCAAGCAGGTGTAGGAAGAAGAGTGTCCCACTGCAAATTAGAGCATTTTTTTTTTCTCATTGTTAAGCAACTCTTCTTCAAGTTCCTGTAAGACCAGCGATGATTCATGGTCTCCCCTTTCTCACTGCAGAAATGGGACCTGGGGGTTTTGCCCATGCATCCCAAATATACATATTCAAAATGATTACATTAATGCAACTATTAGGCTTCAAAAGGCATAGCGTTTTAAGCCTAGTCAACTCAAATACTATATAGTCTATGTACAAGCAAACCTATCTGAGGGGGTTAGGCAGAAACCATTTTTAATTTACCCATTCTGAAGTGTGGTGCCAAGTGTGCTGCAAAGATGAAAATAGAGAAACTGCTGAGCGAGCATTTTTTTCTCCATCAACAGGAAGGTCGCTTTGCTTTGGAAAAAAATAATCATTAACACCATGGTTCAGCCACCTCACATACTTAAAAAATGACAGACCCTCCTCTAAACAAGCTCCTAATTGACTCTTGCTTACATATACTCAAAGTTTTAGAGAACATGTGCTTTTAATTCATGTGCCCTCTTTGTCTTTTTCAGATCCTCAGATCCTCCTTTAAACAAGAGGCCTCCTAATCTAGCCCTATGTAATGTGAGAGGGGTTCTAGTGCATGACCTAAAATCAGCTTGTTGATACTACTATACTACTATGAACTTTAATGTCTATTATTACTTTTGATTGGACACAAAAAAATTTATAAAAGTGTTCTGTACAAACTTCCATAGTTGAATAGGAACCATACTCTGTACATTTAATAAAGTCATTTTTTTTTAGTTCCATTGGCTAGAGCATATGCCGAAAGTGTGGATAAGCCTTGTAAATTAATATGGTTCTTCTCATCTCCTGCAATGATTGAGGCAAAGAGTTTGAGAATAGGCAATCAGGTGCATCAGGATCTTGACAGAGGATTTGACATATCACACATGTAGTCTGTCAGTCTTTCTGAAAAGCTACTCTTTGTTAGATGGAAGAAAGAAGTGAAACACTCAAAAAGTAAGGCAAATGATATACAAAGTCTACACTATTAAAATATTTATAGAGCTAAGAGAATGGAATAGTAAAGGTACTTGTGATATGAGGACCTTCTAAGAAATACGGTAGAAATATGAGTCTTAACACGTGTAGCAGGGTTTCTGCAAAACTTACATTTAACTTTAATATTTACTGTTTCCTCTTCTGTGCCTTTATTTTTTTTAGCTGAGCCATCCTGCCACTTGTTGGCAGCTCAGCTGACTGCTCAGCTTGGGCCGGGACTCGAACCGCTGTTGCTCAGAGCTCAAACTCTTGAGTGAGCTCTTAACCAACTGAGCCACTCAGCCGGCCCTCTTCTGTGCCTTTTTGTTCCTTTTAAACATTTAACTATACCCTACCATAGACATCCTTCATGTCTGTCCCATGAAGAAAATCTTGTTTCTTTTATCCTCTGAGGCAGGCAATACCCTGCCCCATAAACACACTGCCCTGTTTCTGCCTGGTAGAGTGCAGATTTGATCTTCCTATATGCCCAGGTACAGTCACCCTTTCCAGCCCTAGAGAGTGCATCATGGCTGGCTTACACTGTAACCCAATACTAAATAATGCTGATATATTCCCTGAGAAATCCAGTCATGTTCCTTCTAGGTAAAACATTGTAAGCCCCTACTACTATCCCAGTGCATACATTATAGAACAGATATTAGCAAACTAGGGCCCAGCCTACTATAAGACTTGTAAATTATGTTTTATTTTAATATAGTTACACTCACTTGTTTATGTATTTTCTATAGCTGCTTCAACATTATAAGGATGGTGTTTGATAGTTGTGACAGAGACCAGGTGGCCCGCAATAGTTACTACCTCATCCTTTTGCAGATCCCTGCTATGGGGAGAGGTGACACCAGCCTTCTAGCCATCAATGTCAGGTTGAATTACCTGGGCAGGACCACTTCCATGCAGCCAAGTTGTGCTGAGATGAAAGAGAGATATTTTTAGTTAACTTTAGCCTTAAAATTTAAGACCATCTTAAAATGAGAAAACTTTAACATTGCACCTATTAAGAAGCCTGGAACTAGGGGTTAGCAGGATTGATAAAATACTGATATGAATTCAACAATATTGCTACAGCTGAACAATATCATTACAGATCATCCAATATTCCCTTCCATCTCTTAGCTCCATCATCCTAACCTTGGCAGGCTAGCTCTGATGCCCACACTCATGATTGTAAGATAGTGGGCAAATCTGAACAACATTTTCTCACATAGTCAGACCCAGGAAAATAAAGATATGTTTCTCTTGATCCATTTTGTTTTTTTAATTAGGGGATAAACCTTTCTCAGAAACCCACCAGCAAACTTTCCCTTAAGTCACATTGGTTGCATTGCATCTTCCCTCATTTTCTTTTTGAACATTTAAGAGTGAATCCTGACATGGGAGATATGTGAAGCAATTGTGAAGTATGAATAATTTATTTTTGGGGAAAAAAGAAAGAAATGAGAAGAATTCAAAAGATAACAATACCTCCACTGCTATGTATGTTGTGTCACATACAGACTTTCCAACAGGGAATGATTCTAAGGTAGGATATCATGACTAGTTGTCTACATCTGTGACTGAAACTATGGTGCGCATTAGAAAAGTATTCTAGCTATGTATCTATTTACTCATCCCAAAATCTCCCTCAAAGAAAACACCAGCCCCAGATTGTCTCACCAAAGGGTATCTTGAAGGATAATTTTCCATTCAGTGCAATTTTATATCAGGACAGTAGATTCTCAGAAGGATTCACAATAAATGGAATTTTCTACTTTTTTTTTTCTCCTTTTTTGATGATACTGAAAATCTCCATATCTAGCAGGTGTATTTGAACAATTAGAGCTGTCCAGAGAAACATGTGTAAATGCCGTATTCATTTCAGGCTTGTGCTTCACTGGATCGCTACTTGCCAAGAACACGAGAAAATGTGCTTAATGGTTGTCAAATGGCAATAAATAAAATAGGTCTTTCTTCAAATGGTCACTTATAAATTCTCTAGTACACCTATATTTTCAAGCTGTAATTATTTCAATAACATTTTAATTTCAAAGAGAAGCCTATTCAGGTGTCTAAGAGTAAAAATACCTTATCTTGAAGACATGTAGAAAAGACCTCTAGGATGAATTTCTGTATATTTCAGTTTAGCATAATATTTTTATATTGGGCTTATGAATAAAAAATAATTAAAACAAAGAAATATGATCAATTTGATTTTGAAAAATGTTGGTGGCTTTTGCTTTAAATATAACTAAGATAACCATCACAGATAACTATGTGTAACTCATGTAGAGTGAATATATATTATATATATATAATATATATATAATATATATATATAATTCTGTATCACACATACATGTGTGTGCATATGCATGAAAAAAAACTTTGTTATATATATTGCCTTTAAAATGCATCATTCTGCTGACTTTGCAAGAAGGCAATTTTTATTTCCATAGGAAATGAGGGGAATTGGGATTGTTATTCAGGTTTTGATAGTAGGGTTATAATGATAAAATGAATTGAGAAAGATAATTCCTTCCTCCAAATTCTGAGTAGTTTGTGAAAATTTCTATTATTTCTTCCTTAAATGTTTGGAAGAATTCACCAATGAGATCGTCAGTGCTGCTGTTTTCTTTGAGAGGGATTTTAAATTATGGATCTAATTTCTTTACTAGACATAAGATTGTTCATATTTTCTACTATTTCTTCAATTGAATTTGGAAATTTATGTATTTCAAGAAATTTCCTATTCCACATAGTTGTTAAATTCATTGACATAAAATTTGTATATATATCCCTTTGTTCTATTTTTAATGACTATGGAGTCTGTATCAATGTTCCTTTTGTGTGTGTCTGTTACTGGAACGACATCCTTTTTCTATCTTTTTCCATTTTCATAATCATAATAGCTGGATAATTATTGATTTTATTAATCATTTAAAGAACCAACTTGGCCTTGCTAATTTACTGCTTGTTTGCTTTCTATTTTATTATTATTATTATTATTATTATTTTTACTTCTATTTGGATTTATTTATTTTTTCTACTTTCTTGAGATAGAAGCTGAGAACATTAATTTTAAATATGGTCTTTTCTGATGTGGATATAAGGCCATAAATTTCCCTCTAAGCACTGCTTTAACTCCACCCCACACATTTTATTTATAGCTTTATTAAAATATAATTAATTTACCATAAACGGAACACATATAAAGTGTACAATTTAATAAGTTTTGACAAATCATACACCTGGGGATCCATTACCGCAATCAAGATAATGAACAGAACCATCAATTCCCAATGTTTCCTGATGCTCCTTTGTAATCAGCCCTCTCACCTCTTTGTCACCAGGCAACCACTGACCTGTTTCTGTTGCTGTAGTTTAGTTTTCGTATTCCAGAATTTTATATACATGGAATCAAATCATACAATATATACTCTTTTTTAACTGGTATATTTCAATCAGTATACATATTTTCAGATTTGTCTATGTCAGTGTGTGCGTCACTGGTTTATTCCTTTTTATTGCTGAGTAGCATTCCATGGTACTGATATGCTACAACTTATCTGTCCAGTAACCTGTTGATGGACATTTAGGTGGTTTCCAATTTGGGAATGTTATCAATAAAGCTGCTGTGTAAATTAGAATACAAAGTAATTTCATGTAAATATGTCCATAAATGTTTCTCTTAGGAAATACCCAGGAGTGAAATGGCTACAGCTTTGCTAAACTCATAAGTTTTAGTAGCCTTTTTTGTATAATATATTGGCAGCCCTTTTCTGTCAAGGGGGAAGACAATAACCACCTTAGGTTTTGTAGCCAACATAACATCTTTGTTTCTTCTTCTTTTCCTCCCTCTTTTTCTTCTTCCCATCTTTTTTTTTTTAAAAGATCTTTATTGGGGAATTGGGGGGGATGGGAACAGTGCTGGGGAGTTGGGGGAAGGGGAACAGACAAGTTGCTGTCGTTTTGTTCTTCAGCCTAATTGTGGAGGACGTCGCCTCACTGGCCCAAGTTGGCACCATCATTGCGCTCCTCCCAGGCGAGGCAGATCAGTCGCCGGCTTCTGGACGGCTGCTCACTGCGGCTGCTGGCCACTCACGCTGGCTGCAGGCTACATATGGTAGCCCATAGCAACCCACTGCCACAGGGGCTGCAGCCTACGCCGTTGCCGGCAACTCACAGCAGCCCAGCTCCAGATCGACCTGTTGTTCAGCATCTTAGCTGTGGAGGGCAGTGTCACTGGCCCTCATATGTGGGATTCTAACCAGGGCCCGCTGGCATCCCAAGCCAGCTCCCAACCATCGCGCCACTTGGCCGGCCCTTCCCATCTTTAATAATAAGCGTTCTCAGCTTGAAAGCTACACAATAACTAGGCAGTTTGTTTGCTTTGTTTATCTAGAATATTATGTTGTTTGAGATTAAAGATAGTTGTACTTATTTTCCAATCTGGATGACTTTTACTTGTTTTTCTCTTCTTATTCCACTGTTTAGAATTTCTAATACAATGTTGAGTACAACTGTTAACTTTGGACATCCTTGTCTTATTCCTGGTCTTAGAGACAATATTTATTGTTTTTTACAATGCCATTTATCAGGTTGAAGATGTTCTTTCCAAAAGCAAACATAAAAGAGAAATAAATGTAAATGTTATATTTCCTTCCAGTACCAAAACAAATTTTATTGCACAACCCACTTTAATGACTGTTTGATTAGAAAATTATGTGGCCACAAAATAAAAGTCATGTTTATTTGAGATGTTAAGTTTTACATATAGTAGTAGGTCATTTATATTAGAAAAAATATGAATAAGACCATATTTCTCCAGACTACATTTTACATATGTTACTCAAGGACTTGAGATGTGACCTGTCATTCACTCTATAAGACATTCTATTCACCAAAAGATTCCTACAATGTCATGAGTTATTTAACCACAATTAAGATAAATAAAATGAAGAGAAACATTGCCAGTGTTGCAATGCTTACAACTTCTACGTCAGTTCAAATGGTGTGGTTGATATACAGAGGGTGTCAAGAAAATGTATACATATTTTAAGAAAGGAAAAAACTTAAAATTGTAATACTCAATGTATACCATTAACAAAAGATGAATACAAGTCCCGTGTATACATTTTTTTGGCACCCCCAGTGTGTAGGTGTGTTTTATCATATTCTCTGCCAGGCAGTCTGATCTTGTTTTATCCTGGTCAATTAGTGTGTTGTGAACATACATAAGGTTTGCTTCAATAATTGTCATTGTCACAGATTAATAGACATGTTTTTACCCTCATAATACTACACTGAAATGTTAGGTACTTTCATTCCTTTTTGTTGTTTCTTTTGATGATAACTTTATCCCCTATAACATTTGGTGAAGTCAAAGTCACATTTTAAGATACAGATCATATAAAACAACACTGGTGATATCTACCCATCTACCCCAGATGCAGTAAGTTGCTTTCTTTTTCATTTTCCTAGAGGTACCTCTTTTAAAGGGCTTATTACACTGAAATATGATGTGTTTATATGTATACTCACCTCAACTAAATCACACTCTGTTGCAGTAAGGCCTAAAAACAGAGACTTGTATTCTTTATGCTCATCATACTGCTCATAAAAATCAGTGATGATGTTTTGCAGCAGAGACTTTTGAATGAAAAAAATGAATGAATGATGAATTGTGTCATAGGAAATATCAAATTTCCTGACTTTTCAGGGAAATCAGGCATTTGAGTTTTGTCAGAATTCCCCATTGTTTCTTTCCAGCAACTTTACCTAGGAAGAATCTCTAAAGAGTAAATAAAAATCTATAACCACTCTGCAAAGCTGTCAGTGACCTTGAACGGGACACATAGATAAGAGATAAGGATCTGAAAATCAGTGGGACTAAGCTGGGTATTGACAAAGGGCTGGCATAAAGGCTTTGGCCTTGGACCAGACAGAACAGAGCAGAACTCTGAATTAAGGACTGCAGAAGAAAAAAAACCTCAAAAACAGTTTACTGCTTAGGTGAGCTTGTAGCAGAAAGAGTATCCGGGGGTAAGGTATTTGTGTGGGATAGAGAGAAGGAAAAATCGACATTGTCAGCTTTTTGTTTCTGTGCCTGTACTTCGCGAACTTAAATGTGGCATTGTTCACATCAGTCAGAGAACTAAACTCAAAAAATGGGTGTTGAATTTTTTTGAACCCTGTGGCATAAAGGAGTTATCTCTTTATTATTGTAGTCATATGATGAGGAAAATAAGTGTTTAGTACCCAGTATCTCTTAAAAACAAACCAATAACAACAACAAAACTTTTGTTTGAAATGAAATAATTCAATCACAGACAGTTCCTGGTCCTTGACAGGTTAATTTTATTTGCCCTTCTGCCTGACAGTGGGGAGATGACTGAAGTCGACACATTTCCAGCAGAGTACCCAGAGATCTAAAACACCTCACATCTTATACCACTAAAAAGGAAATTTGACCAACTGGGAAACATGGCCTATTGGCAACTTTACAAAGTTCTTGGGAGAAAAAAAGCAAACCTATATGTTTGTCCCTTGAATACTTTATGCAAATGTGTTGATGTATATGCACATGTTGGTGGGAAAATAAATGCAAAAAGATGGAAGTTCCAACGAATGAATATGTTGAATTGCTAAAAGCGACATATTGCAGCTTATGTTCTGAGAGCTCTTTGCTCACCATGAAATCCCTAAGCTGAATGTATTCAGAAGAAATGCAATAAGGTATGGAATAGTTCCAGGTTCAGATGTGAACACAGATACAAACACAGTGAATGGCGAAATGTGTATTTGATGCTGTTGTGCAGTGTTGAGAAAATAAATTGGATGTTGTTCGTGTTGCTAATGCAAAAACAGAATGAATGCTAAAATGAAGTTATCTGCTGATTTTGGAATCTCATTCATCCCCTGCTGATTCATATCATCTGTTTTGGTTATACACGTGATACAAACATTCATTTTGCGAAATCCCACTCCTGAGTCTTCAACAATTTTGCCCCAGCTTTTGAAAATTAGCAGTAGTTCAAATACCAAGAGGATGAAGTAATTGATTTCAAGCTGGTTTAAGAAAGTATTTTTTGGGCTTGATGCTCTCTGGAAATAAAAGTTTTGTTTTTGTTTTTTGGGTGATTTTTGTTTTTTGTGTTGTTTTTTAAGAGAATAGTGCTTTTTGCTCATAGTAGGCAAGTACCAAAATACTTGTTTACTGAAAAAAAAAACAAAAAACACTGCCCCTGTCCTAAAGAAGCTTAAAATACAATTGAAGGAGACAAGGACTATATCTTTTGACATCATTAAATTAAACTACAAAACCAAAACAAATAATAATCACACTATAAAGCAACATGTATTTATGTATCAAGCTTAGTAACAATCAATTACTACAGAAATTTAAAGAATGGAAGTGTCATGGACTGCATTTTATTGTGAAGGTTCTTATAGGATTTTTTATGTTCAGGCATTATGTTAGCACATACAAGGAAAATGTGACTAAGCTGTGAATATGAGGGAAGTCATTTCTGTTGGGGGATGAATCCAAACAAAGGAGAAGAGATGAGAATAGGCTCACTATGCATGGACAATTAGGAAAAAAAATTCATATCTCACTCTCCCCTTGCTTTTTGTTTGCTGTGTAAGTATGGAATTCTATTCCTTTGGAAAAACTCTAGATACACACTGAAGTTGGCTGCTTGAGGATATTTACATTCTCCTTTTGCCTACAGTATGTAATTAGATAGTTAAAAAATCTAGCCAGCTTGTTTTATTCTTGAAGTTTACAATACATTGATCCTTTAATAGAATTAAATAGATATTTTCTTCTGTAACATGTATTCATTGTACAATTAAGTTGAGAGAGTTCTTGCTGTGATGATGGTTGGCTTAGCTTCTAAATGTAGGGTGTTGTGAGCCTGAAACTTAGTTGTTTAAAACCCTTTTTATTTTTTAATTGATTATAATATTTAATTGAATTTTGCTGGGGGTGGGGGACATGGGGGGGAACTGTCCCTGGTGTGCCAGAGAGTAGAAAATGGAGTTTAATGCAACAAAAAGGTGTCAGAATTGATTGGCAATTTGAAGAAGCCAGATACAATTTTTTCAGGAAATCACATTTAATTAGTTTTTGCCTATTGTTTATACCTCATGACATGATATCTGAAAAGACCATCTCTGTGATAAGTGAGTGTTGTTTAGGCAATCACCCATGCAATGCTAAACATACAGGTAATTTCCAATCTCTGAATGCATTCTCACATACAAAGGAAACACCAAGCCTTACTATAGAAGACTGGTTGAGACACGTAACCCCCCTTCTCCAACTCTAAACACAAAGAAATTCTGAATAGAATATGACAAAGAGATCCCAAAGAGGATCTGGGGCCTGAGTGAGATCAGAATCAGAAAATTAAACTTGACATATATTTAGGAAGTAAGGTCTTTGCATTTCTCAGGGTCCTGAGACAAAGCCTGGTCTCATGCATGGAATGGATAGGATTTGAGACCCCTGAATCAAAGTGGAATTGCAAAGGTCAGTGTGCTCTGTTTGTTTGTTTCTTTTGTTTTGTTTTTATCCATCTACTGAACACATAATGAAGGTCTACCGTGTACTAGGCACTGGTAGTATAGAAGTAAAAAAAAAAAGAACAAAATTTGGTGTCCTTGTAAAGCTTATATTCTAGTCTTGGAGAAAAGGGCAGACAGAAATAAAGAAGCATGCATTAGAATGTGATAGATGGCATTAAAATATAGATGAGAGATATGAAAAATGTGGGTATTTAGGTATTTATGCAAGACTAAATGCAGTCATTTGAGAAGCAATTTTTACTAAAAAAAAAAAAAAATCAGGGTAAAGACTGGAAGGAGGTGAATCAAGCGTTGAAAGACATCCGTGCTTATGCCCAGGCAGAAGAAACCACAATGCTAGTTAGGAGCCTGTCAGGAAAATTCAACCACAGTGAGGTGACCACTGTGTTTGGATCAGAGTGATAAAATATAAAATAATTATGTCAGAGTGTTAATGACCAGCCAGATCAGATGGATGCTTTTAAGGGAGGCAGGGTGAAAATGGGAAGGTTAGTTCCAAGGATGTGGTAATCATTCAGAGCAATGGATTGAAGCAGACTCCTAACATTAGAGGTGATAAGAGTGCTAATATCCTATGTAATATTCTAAGGTAAAGTCACTAGGATTTGCTGACAGATGGTATATGTGTGAGACAGTTGCAGAAGAGTCGGAGATGATACCAAAAATTTTGTTTTGGTACTGGAAGGATAAGGTCATTAATTGAGATGAGGAAGACTGTTGGAAATGCCATTTTTGTCAGAAAAATCAGAACTCAGTTGTAAGATATGCTAAGGTTGAGATGGCTATTAGAAAACTAAATAGCTGTCAAGTAGACAGTTGGATATATGAGTCTGGATTGATGGAAAGTGTCTGGGTTAAAGTGTAAATTTGGAAATCATCAGTGTATCGGTAACATTTAAAGCTACTAAATAGGATGAAATCACCAAGGAAATAAGTATAGATAGATTCATGGATATCAAATCATGCTTTTGAAAGACTATATCTTCTGCCTAGGGGTAGGCTGAAAACCAGATGCCCAGGCCTGTGGTATGGAAAAGATTCATCCATTTACAATTAGAAAACCCAATCTGCTCCATGTGAAAGAGGAGTCTGAATTCATACCACTCACGTATAACAAAAACCTTACATTTAGAAATTAATAAAAAGTGCAGCCAAGGTTCAATGTAACCTGTTTAGTCTCTGGAGAGAGAAGTAAATATATGCACCTCAAAATGCTTCCTGAGATCAGGCTTATGTGTTTCCATAAAATACCATGTCCACTGAAGATGACATAGCTATCACAAACCACAATAAGGCATCAGAAAGTACTTTAAAAAAAAAAGGTAAAATGAACACTCAAAGAACATTAAGTAGAGCATATCATGAAAATAAATGAATACCATATTTGAAAAATTGCCATTTATAAAAATTTTAAATATAATTTCTTAAAAATTGATAGATGTATTTAAAAAGTAGATTACTCATACACGACTCAAAGTAGAAGATAGATTTGAAGAAGTTATCCATAATGCATCTGAGAAAGATAAAGAGAATGAATATATGAGGAAGAAATTAAGAGATATAGAGAATAGAATAAAAAAGCCCAACTTAAATTTAATAAATAATTAAGCACAGAATGAGGAAAATTAAGTGATAAAAGGATAATGGCAGGAATTTTCCAGAATTGCAAAAGTTGTAAGCCTTCAACTTGATGGAGAATCCTAGTGTTTCAAGAAGTATGAATAAAAATAAATGCACACCTAAACACATCATAGTAAAATCAGAAAACATCAAAGACAAGGAGAATATAAAAAATGTAACCAAAGAATATTTAATGAGAAAAATAGCTACTCAGGGCTAACAATTCTACTGACTTTAGACGTTCACAACAGCAATGGTAAATGCAAGAAAACAGAAATATATATGCAAAAAAACTGAGAAAAAAACATTGCCAATCTATAATTGTATGAGAAGTTACACTATTATTCAAGAATGCAAGGGGATTAAAAATATTCTCAAAGACAGAAACAGTTTACCATGCACAGAACTTCTCTGAAGATCCAATACAGATTATTAGACTTCAGATTTTTGCATTTATGGTTTTTTTTTTTGTCCAAAGAATTCAGTAAAACCTTTTGGGAAATCTAAACAGGTATTGCCTTGTTTAGAAGAGAGAATGAGAGAAAAAAAGGAAACAAAACTATTTATGTATTTATATATTTTGAATGCATTTGGCTTCAAGAAACAAGCCTGAAATGTCTTAAGTTATTGTAAAAGAAAAAAAAAAAAGACTAATAGAAACCAAGATGTAAGGTAGGCTCTAGGTTAGTAAATCAAGTGGTTAACCAATATTAACAAGGGACCAATGTATTGCTTTGACCTCAGGTACAATTTGAATTTGACTGCAAGCTAACTTCAGAGCCATAAATTTGATAAATTAACTATAGCAGTTCCATAGATGATATCCAGGAATTACCAGCCTCAGAAGAATAAACAGGTCTATACTGTGCCTCCTTATTAGAAAACAAACAAATGTAGTTAGGAAAACTTTTCCAGAAGCTTCAGGTACACCTTCCCCCATGATCCATTGACCAAGATTAGAGTACATACCCATTTCCAAACCTGGAGGAGAGAAAAGAATTATAATTTGCTTAGAACTACCCACTGGGGAAGATTCAATGTTAAAGAATCAATTATAAGGAAGAAAAAAGGATCAGATAGAGAATACAGAAAT
>NW_017731386.1:1640652-1654201 GCF_001890085.2 Hipposideros armiger
TATATTTATATATATAGATATATATAAATTAGATATAACCAGATATATATTACCCAAAATATAGTAAATAATATTAACATGAAGAACATGAATAGCACAAAATCATATTTAAAGCACAGAGTATTATAAGAAAGAAAGAGGAATGACTTGATGATATTGGGTTATTGGAAAAGTCATATTTCTTCTGTTTTTGCTGCAAAAATGAGTCATGACTTTTCCAAAAACCCAATACAATAAATAATCTACCAAAAAGACAGCATAACCATGCACCTTTACGCAAAGAACATATTTGAAACATAGTTTCAAAGCACAGAAAGCAGCTGATATGGCTATCACAGATTTATTACTGAAAAATTCATGCCTGTTTAGATTTTTCAAAACCAAATGCAATAATTATGCTAATAAATGTCTTTAACCCTTCTCTATTGTGTCCCTGATGATGATTTGGGGCTTGTTTCGGGAGCCAAGGGAGCCAGGTGTTTGTAAATATCCAATTTAACCAAAGCTCCTGGTCGGTTTGTGCAAGTATTCCCTAAATAGTAATGTCGTCCGCAGTATACAGAGCCCGTGATATATCAAGAATTTATTTTTCTTTACTCTGGCAGGACAAAATCTAGGCAGGAGACTCATGGAAGTTGCATTCCCAGTAGAGAAAAAATCATCAAGAGCCAACTTGCTTAAAAACGGTCTATCTGTCCTTGCTTTATATAGTCAACTCACTTCTGTACAGCGCTTAAAAGTAGGCATGGCAGCGAGGGGTGAAGTGGTGTCTAAGCCATAAATGGTCGGCAATGACCCCACCCAAACCTATGCAGCAACCATACCACCCAAACACACATACTTCAAATATATCCTCTCTTTATTATCTAATAGTTGTAAATTAATTGCTTCTTTATCATTTCAGGGTTATACATTTTTGCAGTTTGGGAAAAAGGACTGCCATGACAAGGTTTCAAGAAATGCCCCAAAGTTGAGTGGTGCATTTTTCCTGTGTGATTAAGTGCTAGATTGTTTGCTGAGCCTCAGTGTTGTCAGTCACTAGGGGAAATCATTTAGGAACCAAAATGGTTTCTTAGGTAAGAACCTCAAAATAAATGAGAGGGCTGGGGTTTCTGGGGGACGTTGAATCAGAATAAGGGATTCCAGGACTTGCATTTAGATATAATAAAACTGCAGAACTGGAGAAGCATATGATATGAAAGCCTCTGCTGCATTAGTATGTTGCTGAGGGCGAGCTTGAATGATAAGGTACAACCCAATCAGGTCTCAGAAGAGGCAGATTTGCAAATGGGGGTTGAATAGCAACTTGGTGTTACAGCTGCAGAGACCCACATATTAATTTTTGAATCTCAGATTTCTGTATGCACAACAGTGAAATTCATTTCTAAGCTTGTTACCAAGACTTTGGCAGAAACAAATAATTGATGTCTCTGACATGTTAGAGCATGGAAGCAGGAAGTTGAATGTCTAATTAAGTAAACTTGTCTGATAGCAAGTGTATCTATTAGTCAGTAATACAAGTGTCACCAGGTTGATGAATATATAAATCTTTCATAAAGTATTTAAATCTCTCTCTGACAGTCATTTGTTCCCAGATGTACATAGTTATCCATGTTAAAATATGTGATTAAAACACTTCAAACAAAAATCTTGTGTTCTTACTGTGAAATACAACACGTACTGAAAGGACATAATACATAACAGTGCAGATTAATAAATTATTATGAAGCAAACACCCGTTAAGTAAGAAATACACAGTTGCCAGCACTCCAGAAGCCCTAACAACAAATCTTTCTGCCCCTTTCTTTCTCCCCTTAAAGGCTACAAAGGATTTTAATCTTTGTGATAACTGTTTCCTTCTTTTCTTTAGAGTTCTACCATTTTAATTCACATCTCTAAACTCTTTAGGTTAGTTTTGCCTGGATTATGACAGCCATCTATGTCGATTCATGTCACTGTAGCTTTTTCACTTTCATTATATAGTATTCCATTTTGTGACTATATCACAGTCTATGCATTTCTCTTCCAACATGGACAATTGAGTTGTTTGGGCCTATTTCAAGCAATACTCATGAAAAGTTTGTACATGGCTACTACACATTTTGGGGGGAATACATCTAGGAGTGATATATTCTATTTACTATTTGTAATTTGTTATATATGTATGTTCAATTTTAATAGATAAATCCAAAGAGTTTTTCTAACTGGTTGTGAAACTTAAACTCCCATTAGAATTATTGTTATGCTTGCCAACAGTAGATGTGTCAGTATTTTTTAGTTTAGTCATTCTGGTGGACAGTAATTTTCATTTTCCTGATCAGTAATGAGATTTAGCACCTTTTCAAGGTTTTTTCTTTTGTCTTTTGAATTGTTTTGTTCTTGTGAAGGACTTGGTAAATCTCTTGCCCATGTTTAAGATAGGATTTGCCATCTTTTTCTTATTGACTTATAGAAGGTTCTCTCTCTCTCATTTATCTTTATCACACATCTCTACCATAAATCATCTAATACATGATATGATCCCTGTGTTGGCTATATATGTGGCAGCATCTTTTCCCACTAGTTAGTCTGCCTTTTAATCCCTTGAGGGTGTCCCTTTGATGACAAAATGCCCTTAATTATTTCTAGTGTTTTATATAACTTGTTCAGTAAATTTTTCCTATGTTAACTTCTGTAAGCTTGATTGATTGATTGATTGATTTTTTTGCTGTTCACATTCATTTCTACAATCCACTTGGAATTGCTTTTTGTTACACTGAAAGGTAGAGATGAAATTTCATTGTCTTCCAAATAGAAATTCATTTGTCCCAACATTGTTAACTCCAGTAACCCATATTCCTTTCTCTACTCTCTAGAAATTCATCTTTGTCACCAATCAAGTGTCCTTGTAACCATGGGTTTCTTTCTGGTCCATTGGTATGTTAGAATATCCTTGAATTAATATTATACTCTTCTAGTTACTTACCTACATAATTTGACTTGATTTCAGGAAAGCTAGTCCTTCTAAGTAGGTATGTTCTTTATCCTTTATCATCAAAATATATCAGATGCATAATTTATATTTACCATAATGAAAACTTGATTATGAAACTCCCTGCTGTATCCCCCATCTCACAATGGTGCCACCCTGGCCAAGACACCGACCAGGTAGATGGGCTTAGAATTGAATTAAATTTTCCCTGAATGGAGACTATACTAATGCAGCATAGAAAACCAGGACCAGAGACAAAAACCAAGCATAAATTCAAAGCAGAAACTACGTTTTAAATACCAAGTCCAAACACAACTTCTCCTGAGTCAAAATTGAGGTTATAGAAGCAGAAGTTTATTTTCATGTATTTATGGAATCAGACAGGAATTGTTTGGGATAGAGGAAGGTGACTTATAAGGTGATTGCTGCAAATATCACTTGAGTTTTTGCTGCCTGCATTGTTGGTGACAAAAGTAAAAACCAAAGGGCATTTAAGGTTTCTTTTGTTAAAGGCATTTAATGTGATTGCTGTCTCTAAAGCATTTGTTTTTTCTAACATGCAATTTCAGACTAGTCTAATTGCTAAAATTAGAAACTTGGACTTCTAAATTTGAAATTATCTGAAAATATGTGGAATGAAAACAGTCTGAGGGAGACAAGAGAATGGAAAAGAAGATGTATTCAACGACCTCATCCTCATTATTAAAAATTAGGTTTTGCTTTCTCTTCCTTCTTAAATATCTGCACATACACCTCTATCCCCTGACCTCAACTCATGGGAATTTCCTCTTTTATAAAGTATAATGTAAGATCTATGAAGTCATATATATATATCAGTTCCAGGCTGCAACAATCTTATCTTTTTTTTTTAATGAAATCTTTTTTTAAAGATGAAATCTCTTATATACCACCTTACATATATCATCTCACTGTACCAAGTTTCTGCCATGAGTATTTTTAATATAATTATGAATTTAATATAATTTGTACCAATGTTTTAATACATGCTAAGTGATAGGGTAATATGATAGTTCTAGCACTGATAATTCTCTTACTGTTGATAATGACACAAAAGGTGAAATGACAACCATCTAAATGGAAGAAATTTTTGAATACACAAATATGAAAAAAATAGCATTGTAGTTACAATTTTAACTACCCAGTGAATCATTAAAGGTCAACTCAAGATAAACCAACTGAAAGTTGACCCCGTGCTTGCTCCATTGTGGTCATAGTTGATACAATGGAGGGTCTGTGATATTTAGGAGAAGCAGAGATAAGGATTAAATGAAGCCTGTTACCATAAAGTTAGGTTATTTTTTCCTTAGGGTACTGCAAAATGTTGTTCTTTTGTAGAATTGAAGATCTCTGGCTTTTCTATAAGTGTCTGGGGAAGTTTATATTCCCAAAACAGAGTCGGTAGTTTCCATATCAATGTGAAGATTTTTTTTCACACTTATTTTCTTCTCAACCATTCCCACATGCACCAACACTGTCTCCACTGCCTCTCCTTGGAGATTGTATTCTTTTAGAGATTTGCTTGCCCCATGAATGCATATTATCTCTCATCTTGAAAAATGCCAATAAAAAAGCAAATTATATTTGTTCTCTAAGATGTTTGCTACAAACCATGACTGATGAGTGTTATATGTGACATCCACAGGAACAGTAATCAAGGTTATGTTAGCATTGATTTTTACAGAGGTGAAGTCCCTTTGATGTATTACTCCATCAACACCTGCAATGACAAAATTTGCACATGAAATTAATCCCAATTAATTATGCTGTTTGTAGATAGCACTGGCTTTTTTATGTTGCAAAATAAATATTAATTTAGTGACTTTTTTTCACCTTGTGAGGCTTATGTAGTTCAGGGAGGGGGGCTGTATTGATCAGTATGATGAAATATAAAAGAAAGGTTAGACAACTGAAGGGGCCTGGAAAGCTATTCTAGTCCATGGGGAGCCACTCAAGTCTTAAGGCATTGTAGCACTATTTTATTTTCATTTTTACTACTTTAGCTTTGAATTCAGGTTTCTGAGAAAAAGTGCTCCATCCTATATGACCTACATTTAATATTGACTTTTACCTACACATGAATTTATTATACTTCTTCATATACCATTTGACTTGGCCACTGTGTCTAATGGCCTTACCCTTTTCTATAATAGGAAAGAAAGAAAGGAAGAAATAAAGAAATGGAGAAGGGAGAGGAGGGGAGGGGAAGACGGAAGGAAGGAAGGAAAGAAGGAAGGAAGGAAGGAAGGAAGGAAGGAAGGAAGGAAGGAAGGAAGGAAGGAAGGAATTCTTGAGCCACATGATGGCAAACAGAACTGGGCAGTCCATTTGTTGAGGACCTTTTCTGTGGTTTCTTTAACCTTTTAAAAATGCTGTGAAAACTGGGCCCAGGAAATAGAATAGTTCCTTTATGTTACCAAGATGTTAAGAGAGCATTCCAAAATTATATTTCTAGATAACTGAAGTTTATTCTTTAATTCTTAATACTTTAAATAAATAAGCACTAAAATAAAATATTCTTACATTGCACACATCTCTAAGTGGGGGCTAGGGTATCTATATCTTGTATATATCATAATTGCATATATAAATCTTAGTTTATGCTTTAGAACAGAGGCATTTTTTTTTTGGAACCATTGTCCCTAAGTCCCTAAATGACCTTAGCAGTCTTTGTCTTTTCAGCACTTTCATTGCCTTTTTAGGGTTCATACTACCTCCTTACTGATTCTGATACACTGACTAATTTCACATTTAATTTCCTACTTGAGAGATATTGTCGATATTTTACAAAGGCTTATCCATGTGCATAGCTACATTTCTGGGCACTCAGAGGTCAACCCTAACTCCTGGATATGCGATCAAACTCTAGATGACTGAGCTGACTGGAAGTCTGAGCCTGGGAACAGCATCAACATCTTTCCTCTAGATTAACTTGAATATACCATTCTTATAGTCGAATAACTATAGCCCCCTAATTGATCTAATTGAAACTTCTGGGTAGATATGATTTAACCTATAGCATTAACATTGAAATAGTCAAGCAATGGAGTGATTATAGTGAATTCTAATTTTTTTTCTTAATTTTTTTATTAGTCCCACTCTCGTCAGGTAATAATTTCTATTTTTTTAGCTAAGATAATTAACCATTAATACCCTCAATGTTAAAAGGCTCTCCAAGTAAATGCATGTTCACATTTGGGCAATTGTTAAGTAGCTGGCTGTGATGTGTCATCTGTTCAGTGATTTAATATCATAAAAGAGTAATGTGACACAGTAACAGAGATGAGGTTCTGAAATCAGATATTGTATTTATATCCAGCTCTTATAATTACTGGCTATGTAACCTTAAGCTAGTTATATATACTAACTTCCTTTATATCCCTTTTATTCTTTTAAAATATTCCCCACAGCAGAGCCTAATAAACACTTTTTATCATTATACATACTGCCAGAACTCAAAACGTTAATGAGGTGTCGTGAAAGGTTAGATGACATATTTAATTATCTCTAATCCTCATAATGACCCTGTGAGGTGAACCCATTACTCCACTTTCACTGTAAAAGAGACCCTTCTCAAAGGAAATTTCATGCAGGGTCTACTCGCTGTACACTAGTTGTTCCGAAAGCCCTCGACAGTGGTGCCAGCCTAGGTACTGAGAAAAAAAAGCAAACCCATACCCTAAGGAGAGAAAAACATGGTGGGAACATTTTTATCCCCTCCTAGGTGGGAGGAGTCTGATGCCCTCAGCTTGCCAGCTGGTTGCTGGTCTTTCCCATAACAAGGTCTCAGCACATCTCTGGCTGCTGGTAGCACACCATTCAGCAGCAGTGGCAGCCAGACCAGCTGCTGAGATGGAGCCCAAATGTGGGTCTACATCTTTGAAACCATTGCTAGTCCATTCAAGAGTCTGTTGTGCAAATGGCTGAAAATGGTGCTAACCAACTGCCGGTAGACAAGCCATTATGTTCACCTGGTGGTTAAAAGACTTCTTTGCAGTGGATGCTTTCTGGTGGGCAATGGAGTGAGATAAAAATACGGGCATACGATATGCTCAGTCCCATAAATTTATTCACATGCATCTTCCCAAGATCTTGTTGGCTCGGACTTTCCAATTTCACATTTTCTAGGCCCTGACTGATGGGCTAAACCATATGCCACTTACCAGGAGTTTCTATATATTCTCCCCTCAGTCAGGAACTCACACTGTATAGAGTTCCCAGCCAATTTTAATGTTGGAAGTTCTGCCCACTGGAAAGATTTCCTTCACCACTGTCCTTTAGGACCCCTCAAGTGTGACTTTGTACAATTTGTGCCAACATATGGCCTACCCGTGTCTGATTGAGGCCGGCTTATTTATTCATTCTTTCTTCCCCATTAGCTATTTTAGGGAAAACTGCCCAAAGGTCAGAAATTTGAGATAATGGAGAGATGACAAGTGCAGCAGAGGGTCTGAACATAGCATTTGTATAATGGACTTGTGTCCTCCAGATATATTTTCATCATACAATATTTGCTGCAAGGCCCGCTCAGCCTTATAACATGGTAGGTATGACAATACCCAAGCCCTAAGGAAGAGGTCCTGTCACTAGGCTTTTGATAGCAATCATCAGATACCCATATCTACTAGGGCTCATTCATACACCTGGAGCTGCTCTGCAGTGTCTTATGGAGTTCTCTGCCATACACAATAGGATCACTGTGGCTTCAGCCAAAATTCGAGATGGATGCAATTCAGGACTTCAAAAGCATATTCCAGAAACTTCCATTCTTGTCTGGGCAATGAGAAAGGAGTATTTGTAGTAATTAAAGAACAACTATATGCAATAGTCATCAATTAAACACAATATTTACAAAGACACTACTATACCAAACATTCTCCTAGGTACTGTGAAACGCAGAAAAGCACTGACTATAAACTTGAAGCAATTTAGCTTAAAGCAAAGCCAAAACCAAAACGGAGAGAAAGGATTCAAGGAAAGCCACATTGGGCAGTAGAAATCTGTGTGATGCCAGCAGTGAGACAAGAGAGCAGTTGTTAGCTAATTTTGTAGTCTACATAATGATTTAAAAATTAGGACTTAGGCCTCAGGCTTTACCACAGGAAGCAAGGACATCTCTGTTCACCAGTTAGGTCAAATGTAATAGCTGCAGGTACTGAGTTGACTGCACACTTAAGAGACGGCGGTATTGATGGGTCAGAAACTCAACTCCGCTTGGGGGCAGCGTTTTGAACGGTTGGAGCGAGCTGTGGCTGAAGTACCAATGCTAGTGCTTCCAGAAAGCTGCAGGGCAGTGGATAGGTAGTTTGAAGTTTTTGGAGCTATTTCTTTTCCGGATTCAAAAGGTTATCGAGCATTCTTCCCGATGCTACATCTTTCTAGAGGTCAGAAATTCGACGGGATACTTGAGGCAAAATATGCCGGGCTTTTCCGTTTTAGTTAATGTGCTTATCTCTCACTTTCCTATAAGAGTCACTAATGTCTGTTGGCCAAAATATTCATGAAGAAATTATCGTTTGGTTTATATGAAAATGTGTGTTTTGTTTTTTTTAACATTCATAAACCTATATTTTTTATATTGGCATTTGTCCATGGCATTTGCCATGGCACTGCACTGGTCACTGCTTCTGTTATACATTTATAGGTATAGCAATGTGTGAATATATGAGAATACATCCAAATATTTACTGAGCAGATAATTTTGTTAAGAAACTCAATTAGGAATCATGAGGGCCAAACAAATGAGATATCAGATTTTGTTTGTCCTGCCAAGCGTTTACAATCGAAACGGATACCTCAGCTGTGTATAACTTGTACACACTTGCACACCTGCATTCATGCACACGTTCACTCAAGGTGAACAAAAATAGGGGCTGAAATAATAAGTGCTAAAATGTAAAAGATGCAACCAGTAAAAATACCTCGCATTGACCATGGAGTACAATTGTAGGGGGTGGGAGTTAGATCAGTGGGGAGCTGGGTGTTTGTGGACAGTGGGAGCTTTGAGAAATAGGGATTGGCATGGGTCTTGAAAAATGGTAAGAATACAGCTAAGAAAAGAGCGTGGATAATAATATATAGACACAGTATAGCATAAGCAAATAAACGAGATGCTGATTTGTTGAAGAAAAGGTCTTCAAGGGAAAAAACAGGAGTTTTCAACTTTAATGCAAGAATCATGTGCACAGGACTCAAGCTATGAGTGTGTTTACTTTCTGCTTTCAATATTGTGTTTTTGTTTAGTAAATACATATGCATAAATTCTACTGACCCATAAGTAAGGGCTATTAACCAGAAAGGGTGGGGATGGGCTGATCACAGGTGGGTCTGTATTCTTTGGTTTCTGATGTCAGTACAAATAGTGATTGTTTTCTTTTCTCAGTTCCATGGTCTTAAACATGTACCTGGAGTAAGAGGAGAAAAAGTATTTGGTCTCAAAAGCCTGCTTTACATTTGATTCTATTTAAATCCAATGGTATCCCAGAAACTAGCAACACCATTAAGCTGAGATTGGACCACATGCCAAACCTATATAAACCTAGTGTTCTCAAATTCCTAGGAGTAGGCTTGAACTCAAATGATCTCAGGGAATTTAAAAGGGAAAAGGAGGTAAATTTCAAAGCACCCTTATGACATTGGTAATAAAGCTAAAAGAGTGGAGAAATCGCATAGATGATGTTTATATGATTATATTGTTTTCCTTATGATTAATTATTAAAATAATTAGAAGGGATTAAAAAGTGATGGAGACTTTTATAATTCCTGGATTATGTTGCTATGCTCTTAGCTCATCAGTTCTTTCTAAGATAGAACTAATAGTTGGTACAGAAACAACCATTGAAGCAAAACAAATAGGCGTGTCTAGTCTGCAATTGAAAAAAAAATGTTTCTAATTTCAGCTATTTTCTGACAATAAATATATGAATAGATAAAAAACATACTTGTGCCTTGATACAGAGACCTATTGCCAAAATAAAAGGGAAGTTGCCCATTTTATACATTTAAATATATGGCAGAATAGTCTTATTTTTATCCTGCTGTATTGTTTAATGTATCTTTAGGTATTAAGCATAATTGTAAAAAAAAGGTAATTGTATATACATACATTCTCTTGAGGTGAAATGTCCTGCTTAATTTCAGAGCTGCGGCAGCAAAGGTAGCAGGAGAGTGGTAAGAAAAGTAAAAGTATGTGAGCAAGGTAGAGAAAAATACAAGACAACATAAAAAAGCATAATCATCCCCCATATCTGATGTGCAATTAAAAAAAACTTATAATAATTTTAAGAAAAACATGAAAGATTCAAAAAACTTGGGTCCTCCTCACTCCTCACAGTTCAGTCTCACATAGCTCACCTGTCTGAACCCGGCCCTACCCCGAAAACAGGACCTACCCGAAAATAAACCCTACCCCGAAAAGAAGCCCTACCCCGAATATAAGCCCTTCCCGAATATAAGCCCTACCCGAAAATAAGACCTACCCCGAAAAAATACCTTTTGAGAATCTAGTTGAATCTATGCATACACTGTTTGTCAGTGGACCATCACCACATTGCTACACTTAACCAAAATTCCTAGGTACCTTATTAAATCCATGGACCTGCAGTGCACGTATTTACTATGGGTGCTTTTGCACACCCAAATATGCCAATGCGAAATATAATGCTTCCCTGTTGGTCTATATTAGTATGTTCAAAGAATCCAGACCTCTCCATTTGCATATGAATGTGAAATAATTCTATGAATGTGCGTGAGGGATTTAATTGTTTTTTAAACAATATATTCTTATCTCTCTGGAAGCAATTCAGGCCATCAAAGGGTTGTCAGTGATGAGCTCGCTAATTACTTTCCGATATTTAGCCTTGTATTTCCCTTCATTACTGGTGTTCTGTTCCCTCAAGTTTTACATTACTATTAAAAAGTTCATTTAGAATCCAGTCAATCTTCCAGTGCCAAATCTGCACTTTAAATTTGTTATTCAGCAAGGACGCAATGGGAATATGTGTAGCTGCCAAGGAGATACACATAAACTTTTTCCCACATTGTCTTTGCAAAACTTCATGGAAAATTTAATTTAAAAAAAAAAGAACCAATACAGCTATAGTGTACTCAGAAAAGGAACTGTCATCCTGGGCCAGAAGCCAAGTAAAGACAAGTTAAATTAGTATATAAAATGTGTAGTTTTCAATGGCACGGATGCTGATTGTTAAGTTTTATTTACCACCTCTTTTGTTTTCTAGGTCTTTGAAGGTAGCCAATAGATCAAAAGGACTCTAGTAGGATGTTTTTATGACTAGCGGAATCTTTCATCAGCAACTACAGAGCTAACGTATGTTTCTGATTATCTGATTGCTTTTTGGACTATGCACTATGGAAAAAGTATATAAAAGCATTATTAGCAAAACAGATTATATGAGAGTAATATCATCCCTTTTAGCAGACTGATGTAATAGTCTTTGCCTATGTTTGCATCATGCCAATCAGATATTTCTAAACATCTGGACTTCGAGCATCAATTCAGTAAAACATCTGGATAATTCATTATTACTGTAATTGCTTTTGTAATAGTCTAGATACCACATCTATTTAATTTTTCCTCTGAATGAGATGCAGGTAGTATGTTTGGCAATAGACTCAACTCCAACGGTTGGGATTTTCTGGCTTGTTTCCATGATGAGGTGCTCAGATAAGGTCTTTCACATCTTTAACTAAGTAACATATCCTTACACACATTTATATAATCACCAATGAGTAAATTTAAAATCTTCGCAAACTTTTCAAGTGCTCAAAGGCTTGGCAGGTAAGGTGGGAACAGTTTGGGCAGCCAAAAACAGATTAAGACTGTGATGACAGTTCATTTGAAGATGATTATAGGCAAATGCCAGTAAACCTGTTAGATATTCACAGCTTTGATGAAGGTTCAGGGTTGTGTGATATTGCAAATGAAACACTTGAATCATGGGTGAGTCCAAGAAAGTGAATGCCCAGTGAGAGGCATGCATATTAAGTGGCCATGGTAGGACCGTCATCTGGGCTGGAAAGATGTAAGGCATCAGAAAGTATAAGGGTTAAACCAGTGTGGCTTGGGGAATGTCAGAAGTATTTTTTTATTTTTCTTTCTTATTTTTTTTAAGATTTTATTGGGGAATTGGGGGAGGGGAGCAGTGTTGGGGAGTTGGGGGAGGGGAAGAGCCAAGTTGTTGTCCTTCAGACTTAGTTGTGGAGGGTGCAGCTATCTCAGCTCCAAGTCCAGTTGCCATCCGTCCGCCTGTCAGCAGCTCACAGCTGCTCAGCTCAAGGTGCTGTGTTCAATCTTAGTTGCGCGTGGGTGTAGCCGACCATCCCATGAAGGAGTTGAACCAGCAACCTTGTTGTTAGGAACACATGCTCTTGCCAGCTGAGCCATCCTGCTGCCTGTTGGCAGCTCAGTGGCAGCTCAGCTCTGGCACAGCTGACTGGCCCATGTGGGAATTGAACCAGCAACCCTGTTGCTCAGAGCTCGCTCTGTTAACCAACTGAGCCATTAGGCCGGCCCCCAAAATTCTTAAATTGTCCACTTTAATTGGGAGATAAAGTCATGTGGACTCTATTCATTATATTTGAAATTTAACAGAAGACTTTGCTTCCTACATGGCTATCTCTACACAGCTATTTAGAGGAGGAATTCCTTAAACTGAGATAATGAGAAAGGTTTTCTAACTATTTCAATGTACTGTGGGTAGTCTTCTATACACAAAAATGTCTTTGTGTACTTAAAAGCCGGGCAATTAAAGTAGAATAAGAAATCTGTGTGAGCAAATAGGCATTCTAAGTATTTGGCTGAAGCAAACTAAAAGGACCACAATTATAATAACCTAATGTATACCATAACTGAATGAATTATATTCCAAGATTATGTATTCTAACTTGGACTACAGGAAGGCTAAATATGTCTGTATGATAAATATAGTAGAACTATCTATACCAAAGTTGAATGACTTGCAGTCACATAAATGAAAAAAAAAATCATTTCAAAGATTTTTTTGTTTGTTTTTTTTGCTTTTTTTCCCCCCAATCCTGTGTTTTACAAGTTTTGGCTATTTAATTAAATGCCCCAGGAACTCTTCAGGTAACTTGCTAACCATGAAAACAATGCTCACTTAGTTATTTGTCTCCATGATGTAAGTCCAGTTTTCTCCTGAGTTATCTGAGAACATTGCCAGGCACAAGTATTTATTAACTGAGGTGGGAGGGCAGAGGTGGCTCATAGGTTGAAAGATGAGTTGGTAGGGAAATATAAAACAAATAAATAAGGACCAACTCAAATCTCTCTCAGCATCCAAACAAATTTTTCACTATATGTCTAACCCAAAATGACCTTATGGCTTCATAAAAATTATAGTTTTTGGGCTGGCCGAGTGGCGTGTTGGTTAAGAGCTGGCTTGGGACGCCAGAGGGCCCTGGTTCGGATCCCACATATGAGGGCCAGTGACACTGCCCTCCACAGCTAAGATGCCGAACAACAGCTCAACCTGGAGCTGGGCTGCTGGGAGTTGCCGGCGACGGCGTAGGCTGCAGCCCCTG
>NW_017731386.1:1654332-1683862 GCF_001890085.2 Hipposideros armiger
CCTCCACAACTAGACTGAAGAACAAAATGACAGCAACTTGTCTGTTCCCCTTCCCCCAATTCCCCAGTGCTGTTCCCATCCCCTAATTTCCCAATAGAAATCTTAAAAAAAAAAAAAAAGTATAGGTTTCATCACACATAGGGTGATAGGCCTGTATACTGCCTGATGAAAAATGTCCCATTGTCATATACCCTTAGATAATGTTTATTAATACATGTAATATAATTATGTAGCAATGGAATGTCTTCATGTATAATTTATTGAGCCAAATGAATTATTTCATACAGTCCCTACTTCAAAAGCTTGTCCTCCAGCAACCTAAGCCAACTGGAGGACAGGAACTTTGTGTTTAAATGTTGGACTCTCATTAACATGTTGTTTCAAAACACACATTGGGTGCTCAGTAAATGAGCTATAATAATGGTTGTGGAATTTCTGAAACCCCCGTGCTGTGGGAGATAATATTGAGAATTGATCAATATTCATTAAAGCCAAATTCTTTCTGGTTATTATAGACTGTTTTTTTTTTCATAAGATGTAGACAAAAAGAATATCTTATGTGAAAGAAATAAAGAGCCTATCTTTGAACACTCACATGCTATGGTGGAGAAAGCAATAGAACACATGCAAAGGCATATTAAGCAAGTCACTGAACCTCAGTTTCCTTCTGTAAAAATCACAAAACATAATGTTTTCCCTAACTACCCTGGAAATTTGTTTTGGGAATAAAATTGAAAGGATGCAGAAGTATTCAGAAAGCAACTGTTGGTACAAATGTATGCACGATTATATTTGTAGAGAAGCAGTTTGACATATTAGATCTATAGAATAATCTAAAGAGTTAAATGATTAAGTTATTTTCATGCAAAAGGCTCTGATCTGAAATAAATATGTATGCACCAAATTCACATGCTGTCCCACAGGGACACTCATCTCACATGTGCTACATCAAGTACAGCATTGTGTGATGAGGTAAAAGGAAGAAAAAAAGTTTTTAAAAGTTTCAATTATAACCGACACAAAAATAAAAATATCTTCAGTTTTCTCATTTATTTTTATTAGTTGGGTAGAAAGAGAAATGTGTAGATCTTCTGACAACTATAACAGTTTATGAACCGTAAAGTTAGGTAATAGAAGTTGTTGATTAAAAAATACATGTTTTTTTGAAAAGTATTAAAAATAATAAGACACCCTGATGTTTTAAAGGTTTGGGTGCATAAGTTTCTTGTTTTGACATTTATATCATCACTGAAACGCCTTGATTAAACATTTAACCATCGTTTGAAGTTTGTTTGTCCTTAAATTTTATCTCACAATTTGATTCAACCTCTTGCTTCACTGATTTAATAAAAAATACTATTAACTGTTAGCAAATTATTAAATTGTGGGACTTTATTGTGGATTGTTAATACATCAGATGGGCATAAAACAGCAGTTAGCTTAGGAGAAAGGTAATATTCATATGTATGCTTCGTTTCTCCCTTTTCCCGACTTTGTCATTTTGCTGATGGCAAGTGCTAAAGGAAAAAGGCTGTGAATTGCTTCAGAAAGCAACTTCTTGGTTTTAGAAGATTAGTAGGTATGGGGTGTTTATCCTCATATACACTAACCCATGGAAGGTCAGCGGCACAATCTTAACAATCTTAAGTAAATGTATGTAAGTGAGTTATTCATAATGAAATGAATAAAGCAAGAACAAGCCTATAACTATATTTTATTCTGATTGCAAAGGTGGGAGTGTTTTTAAGAGTACTACTTATGGGCCGGATGAGTGGTTCAGTTGGTTAACAGCGCGAGCTCTGAGCAACAGGGTCACTGGTTCAATTCCCACATGGGCCAGTGAGCTGCGCCCGAGCTGAGCTGCCACTGAGCTGCCAACAGGAGGCAGGATGGCTCAGCTGGTGAAATCACATGCTCCTAACAAGGTTGAGCAGCCCTGAGCTGCCTACGGTGGCTGGATGGCGAGTAGACTTGGAGCTGAGCTAGCTGCGCCCTCCACAACTAAGATTGAAGGGCAAAAACTTGGCTGTTCCCCTTCCTCACTTCCCCAATTTAAAAAAAGAAAAGTACTACTTATTTCTGCAGACCAATGCATGTTTCATAATAGTGTGCTGGCCCGAGGGTGGTGTAATAGCATACCGTCTGAGCATGTGGATTATCAACCACATACCTTTGTGCTTTTGTCTCAACTCTGCTATTTTCTAAGTGACTTTGAACACATTACCTAGATCTCTAGGATTTGATTTCTCTAAATTGGAGTTCTAATACTAGTGCCTATTCATAAAGTTGTCCATATCTCTTGCAACATTAATTACTGATTGTGTTCATCTATTCAAGCTGTGATAATGAGATGCCATACACGGGGTGGCTTAAACAAGCAAAATTTATTTTCTCAGTTTTGGAGGCTAGGAGTTCAAGATCAAGGTGCCAGCAGGGATGGTTTCTGGTGATAAGTCTCTCCCTGGCTTGTAGATAGATGGCCTTCTTCTCGTTTTGTCTGCACATGGCCTTTCTTCTGCGAATGTGCATCCCTCAAAAGAGGGAGCTTGGGTGTCTTCCTCTTCTTATAATAACACTAGTCCTATTAAATTAGGGCCCTGCCCATATTACCTCATTTAAACCTTAATTGCCTTTTTAAAAGCCCCATGTCTAAACACAGTCACATTGGGGGTGAGGATTTCAACATATGGACTTTTGAAGGACACGTTTCAACCCTTAGCACTGGTCCTATTTTCCATAGCATTTTCTGGGATATGAGGGATGCTGTCTGTATTGAAATGTTGGTTTCTCCTTGCCCTCTTATGTTGCAGCCTGCTGGATCTATGGTGTATGACTGGGTGGGTCTCAGATTTGGTCAGCAGCTTGTGCCTAGTTTTTAGGGGCCCTTAATTATGTTATTTGTGTGTATAATTCCGTTCATAGCTACTTAATGCTGACCTAGATTAGTACTTCATAACTCAATAATCTAAGTGGAGGGGAACATGTGAAAAACGTATAGGGGACACATAAGGGACTCAGAATATAAAATGTAGAGGAGAAAAGGCTAATGTTTCTGATTTGAGGTGTGTGCAAGGATCCAGGGGAAGTCATCAAAATGGATTTCCTGACTGCAAGAGCAGTGGCTGTTTCAATATAGCTTTAAAATCACTAAGACATATTAACTACCATTTTTGTCGTCATCATGGAAGGTAGCATTCAAGGGACCACAGGAGCAAGGGACATGGAATATATGTCTAGTGCTCATAATTCCTTAGTTAGAAAGCATATGAAACTATGTATCTCTGTTTCCAGAAGTTCTCACTCAGATGATGACTAGACTATATGCAGTTTATATCTTGGAAGTTGGGTTTTTCTTAAAGCCATTGGGGAAGGCATTCCCTCTGTTTAGTACCAATTCCCCTGCTGTTGAACCTCAGATGTACCCTGAGACCTCCTTCTGTCTTGTACTTCTAACTGTGTAGGCAGAAATCTGCATTTAAGTAACTGACCCCGGAGATTTCAGCGCTGATTTAACAAGAACATAATCACTTCTTTCCCTGTTTAAAAATATGCCTTCTTGACAGAAAACAATTAAGAGAAAGGGCTCAAGCCTTGAGTGATATATAGTCTTGTTGTTTCTATGCCAGCAACAATTAGCTATGTGACTTAGGTCAAGTTATTAATCTCACCAAATCTCAGTTAACTTATTGGTAATGTGGAGGTAAGGGTAGGATCCCTTCATATGGTGGGAAAGACTTAATGGAGAATCTAACACAATCTCAGGACTCAGTGAATATCTGTTTACGTAAACAGCTGTGACTGCTGCAGTTTTACCTAGTTATTCCCTATGTCCCCATGATAACTGTATGGCACCCAGTCTGGATTTAGCTGTACATGTTTCTTTATCTTCCCATTCATGTGCATCACCAAAGCAGGCTGGCCATACCCTGCTCAATAGCTTAGAGTCAAAAGAGGTAGAAGAGGGAAAAGGGGGTCAAAGATAAGGCTATGCTGAAGGTAAAGCCAGAAGATATTGCTAATGATTTAAAATGGTAAAAGAAACAAAAATGGTGATGAAAGATCTTTCTCTTAAGAAGTTGCATTGAGAATTGGGTTTTCCATTATATTTGAGAAATGCGGGAGGAAATTGACTTACTTACCTGTTATAAAATATGACTTATGGCCTGTGTGTGTGTGTGTGTGTGTGTGAGTGTGTGTGTGTGTGTGTGTAACAGGAAAGATCGATATATGTGCCAAGATCTATGGTGATACCAGTTTGGTTATTCTTTGATGTCTAAATGGACTCTTCTCTCTCAGTTCTACGATATTAGTAAGCACAGTGTCTCTTTTCTGAATATAAGGCTGCAAAAAAGGTTAATAGGTGAAGCCCAGAAGAGAGATTGAGAACTCCGGGATTTATTTCTAGATTAAATATTGCCTGACCTTGGACAACTCATTCAACTTGCAAGGGCACAGATATCCTCATCTGTAGAGTGGGGACAATGATACCAGTCTTATCTACCTCAGAGGATCATTGTGGACCTCCATGGAATGAGACATGTGAAAAGGCTGTTTGAAACGTTAACATCATGGTGAATAATTTATATCACATTTTAAATTTCATTTTGATTCCTCCCATGGTACCGCTTGATAAAAGCAACCACTTCTCATGCTTGTTCTGTAAATTCCCACGACAATTTGCCTTCTCAAAGCAGGTCAAGCAGACACCAAAATAAACTTGCAAAGTTAGAATCTCTAGGTTTAAGATAATTAGTTTTGTGGGTGTTTTTTTATAATCCAATTTATTATTTGTAATGAATATATCAAGCAACCTTATTATAAAGACTGATGATTACAATTTTCTTCATAGCGAACAATATTCATTTTAAATATTAAGAGCAAGTTATCAGAAATGCTTCAACAAATTCCTTTAATCCATCAGTAAGCCTGAGTATTTTTAATATCTTTTATATGTAAGGCAATTTGTGTGAAACTTTCTAATAGATGTGTGACCATATTTTGGATTTAGGACTTGCAAAATAACCTAGATTTGGTATAGCATAGGGCGATTGGAAATCTAAGGTAAATCTTAATATTTATTTTCTTCTCAGAATTCACTGGAGAGCAATGCTTAATTTGTTGTACCAATAGGTGTTCTTTTTAAAAGATTTTTTATTAAAATGTAACTAAGATAGAATATTATATCAGTTCAGTTGTACACCATAGTTATTCAACATTTATATTAAAGAAGTGATCACCATGATGAGTCCATCAACCATCTGACACTGTACCATGCTATCACAATGTTATTGACTATATTCCGTATGCTGTACATTACATCCCCATGACTTATTTGTTTTATACCTGAAAATTTGGACCTCTTATTCCCTTTCACCTTTCTCCCCGCCTTTTTAACTTTTCAGTTACAGTTTATATTCAGTATTACTTTATATAATTTCAGGTGTACAGCATAGTGTTTAGGCCTTTATATAATTTAAGAAGTGATCCCCCTGACTAGTCTAGTACTCACCTGGCAGTATACATAGTTATTACCATATTATTGACTATATTCCCTATGCTTTACTTTATATCCCCATGACTGATTTGTAGCTACCAATCTGTGCTTCTTAAATCCTTCACCTTTTCCACCCTACTCCCCAATCCCCCTCCCATCTATCACCCCAATAAGTCTAGTACCCATCTGACACTATACATAGTTATTACAATACAATATGACTGACTGTATTCCTTATGCTATACTCTACATCCCCATGAATACTGTATAACAACCAATTTGTACTTCTTCATCCCTTCCCCTTTTTCATCCACCCTTCAACCTCCTCACATCTGGAAACCATCAAAATATTCTCTGTATTCTATGTCTGTTTCTGTTTTGTTTGTTTATTTTGTTCTTTAGATTCCACATATAAGTGAAATAACATTTCATCTGTTTTTCTCTGTCTGACATACTTCATTCAGCATAAAACCCTTCAGGTCCATCCATGCCTTTGCAGATGGCAGGAACCCATTCCCTTACTGGCCGAGCAATATTTCATTGTATTTGTGTACCACTTTTTCTTTATCCATTCATCCATCAGTGGACACTCAGGCTGCCTGCACATTCTGGCCATTGCAAACAATGCTGCAATGAAAATATGGATGCTGGTGTCCCCTTAAAATAATGTTTTGGCTTTCTTCAGATAAATACCAGAGGTGGGATAACTGGGTCCTTCTTTGTCTCTTCTTATGACCTTTGTTTTAAAGGCTATTTTGTCTGGTATAACTATTGCTACCCCAGCTTTTTGTTTCTTTGAATTTTCATGACATATCTTTTTCCCAACCCTTTACTTTTCATTTGTGTGTCTTTCAATTTGAAGTGAGTCTCTTGTATGCAGTATATGTAAAAGTCATGTTTTTTTTTATCCATTCAGCCACCTTATCTTTTGTTTGGAGCATTTAATCAATTTACATTAAAAGTAATTGTTGATAGGTATATAATTATTGCCATTTTATTTATTTATTTATTTATTTATTTATTCATTTATTCATTTATTTATTTCCTTAAAAAAACTCTTCTAACATTCCTTGTGATACTAGTTTGCTGGTGATGAATTCCTGTAGCTTTTTCTTGACTGGGAAACTTTTTATCTGTCTTTCAACTCTAAATAATAGCTTTGCTGGGTAGAGTAATCTTGGTTGGAGGTCCATTTTTTTATCACTTCAAATATTTCCTGCCAATTCCTCTGGCCTGCAAAGTTTCTTTTGAGAAATCAGTTGATAGTCTTATGGAGGCTCCGTGGTAGGTAACTAACTGCTTTTCTCTTTCTGCTTTTAAGATTCTTTCTTTGTCATTAACCTTTGGCATTTTAATTGTGATGTGTTTTGGTGTGGGCTTGTTTGGGTTCATCTTGTTTGCGACTCTGCACTCCCTGGGCTTGTATGTCTATCTCCCTTGTTAAGGAAGTTTTTCATCATTATTTCTTCAAATAGGCTTTCAATTCATTTCTCTGTCTCTTCTCCTTCTCAAACCCCTATGATGTAAATTTTGGTAACTTGATATTGTGCCAGAGGCCCCTTAAATTATCCTTTTTTTTTTCCTCTCTTTTTTGCTGTTCTGATTGGGTGTTTTCTGCTATTTTATCTTCTAAATTGCTGATTTAATCCTCTGCTTCATCTAATTGACTGTTGATTCCCTCTAATGTGTTCTTCATTTCAGTTATTGTATTCTTTATTTATGACTGTTTTCTTTAATGTTTTCTATTTTCATTTTTATATTTCCTATCTGTTTGTTGAAGTTTACCCTAAGATCATTGAGCATCCTCATAACTAGTGTTTTGAATTCTACATCTGGTAGGTGGCTTGTCTCTATTTTGTTTAGTTCTTTTTTTGGAGCCTTGTTCTGTTCTTTTATTTGGAGCATGTTATTTGTCTCCCACTTTGACTGCCTTCCTCTGTTTGTTTCTATGTATTAGGTAGGGATGCTGTGTCTCCTCATCTTAGGAGAGTGTCCTTATGTAGAAGGTGTCCTGTGGAACCCAGTGGGGCACTCTCCTTGGTCACCTGAGCCAGGTGCTCCTCGTGTGACCTTTATGTGGGTTGTGTGTGCCCTCCTGTTGTAGTTAAGCCTTGGTTTCTGTTTATACATCTGTGGGAGGGATTGACCCTTGGACTGACTGGTTGTGAGGACTGGCCATGACTACAGTGGAGGAGCTGCTGTGCAGGGGCTGACCTTTTGGAGCATGATTCACTTTAGTAGGGTTCTGGTGCCTGCCCTGTTTGCCCTTTGGGTGTGTCATTTTTATAGGTTGCCAGGTGGTGCTCTGGCACATTCCAAAGCTGACCACTGGGCATGCCAGCACTGGGGCTTTCGGGGAGGAGCCCTGCCACAGGCCAAATTTTGCTGCAGCCTGTTTCCTACCCAGGGCCTCCTGGCATAAGCCACAAAGCAAACCACAGATGGCCACCACCTGCGTTGAGCTTAGCAGTATATTGAGAGGCCAAGTTGTGTACCAGGGCCAACTCTCTCTAGTGCCAGATTTGAGGCTGCTCCTCACAAGGTATGGGATATGCAGAAGCCAGATGCTCTTTGTATGCGTTTTGTGAACCTTTGAAAGATTTTAGAAAAGTCCAACACATGATTCAAGACAGCTCATTTTTATAAAAAAGCCATTGGAAGTGCATTAAGTGGGCCCACAAGTTAGGTGCAGCGGGTTTTCAGGTAATCCTAGGGCAGGGCAAACCAAGAGTATTAGCCAGATTGATGGAGACCCTGCATTCCAGGCCGTGGAGGGCTCAACAAAGAAACAGTGGGTTCTGCCATCACTTCTGTCTGTGAAAAAGCTGCCCTTCCAGCTCTCCTTCTTAAGCTAGACAATTCAGTTCCTCCCCATATGTCTCTGGCACCTTTCAAGCTGCTGCCCCAGTGCTGAACCTCAGAGTGAGTGAGTCTGCAAGAGAGTAAGACCATGCATGGGCCCTTTAAGAGGAATGCCTAGGAACTTAGCCACCCTCCATCTCACCCAACCACAATCTCTGCTGGCTTTCATAACCAGAAATTACGGGGACTTCTCTCCCCAGCACTGGAACCCTGGGCTCAGGAGCCTGATGTGGGACTGGGACCCCTTGCTCCTCTGGGGGGTATCTCCACAGCCAAGATATGCCTCCCAACTTTTAACAGTCACACACAGCTGTGGGACCAGCCCATTCTGCATCTCTGCCCCTTCTTTTAGTCTCAAGATGGCTTCTTCTGTATGTCCTTAGTTGTAGAACTCCTGTTAAGCAAGACTTCAGGTGATTCTCAATAATGGCTGCTCTGTAGTTTAGTTGTAATTTTGATGTGGCCATGAGACAAGGAAAGCACAGTGTTTATCTGCTCTTCCCTCTTGACCAGAAATTATTGTACCAATAGGTTTTGACCATCAACTTTTCTCAAACAAAATTATCTTAGGGCTGTAACATTGTATTCCTAAAGGTGATGTAACTCCTATTATAAACACAGTGTTTCTTTCTAGTGCATTATTTTTTACTGAAAGATTTCTGGAAATAGGTTAAAAATTGGAAACATCTTATGTTAAGATAAAAATTGATCTAGCATATATTTTAATGTAAGGTTTGATGATTAAGAAAAGCAAACAAACAAAAAAAGACAAGGTTTTAAAGAAATATTGCATTAGTAGTACCAGCATTAGGTACTACTGACCTCTAGGGTTTGAGTTCACTCCCTTTTCCCATTATAAGAATATCAATAAAAATATCTAAGGAAAGCCCTTTTAGAGTTCTAATCAGGTCCAGATGATTATCCACACAAATGAAGTATTTCTTATTCCCTGAGCAGAGCCCTAAATCTGAAGACAGGGTGGATAAAAAAGCCATTTACAATATAATTTTTTATTTGAAATCCTCTAGTATTACCTCCTAGAAATAATAGTACATCAAAAATTTTATAAATGCTAATTATTGGTAGTCTGATATGCCTAGTATGCATAGCTTTATAAGATCAAATTCAGTCCTTCTGTTAGACTAGATTCTATGGGGGACATTTATTGTATGGTGTAATTGGGCAGCACAGGAATAAAACTGACCAGAGACATAATAGAATCCAAAGGAACCTAGCAATATCTTTGGGATTCTTACTTTTTAAATCTTTCGGTATGGCCTCTGTGTTTAGTCACATGCTTACCTACTATACAATGTATGGTCAAAAGATACGATGAATGTTTAAATAAAAAAAATTATTACAGTAAAGACAGATTGCCATTAATCCCCCTCAAAGCATTCCCCCTCACTTCAAACACACTTATCCCACCATTCTTGCCCCTTTCTGAAGCAGTTCTGGAAGCCCTCTTTCGTGAGTGTCTTTACTTCATTCTCCATCATGACAACTCCCTGTGTCACACATCACTTCTGGTACAGTGGTTTCTGTCAAATAAAAATATTATGGTGTGTCCTCATGCACCTTGTTCATGGGATCTGGCATAACGCTCCTTCTGGCTCTTCCCCAAATTCAAAATGACCATGAAAAGTAAACATTTTGAATCCATTCATGACATCAAGGCAGACACGACAGTGCAACTAGAGACACTTTATGAAAGAGGACTTCTAGAATTTTTTCAGAAAATGACAAGAACAATGGGATAGGTGTGTTTGAAGCGAGGGGCGTATTTTGAGGGGGATTAATGGCAAGGTATCTTTTACTGTAATATATATTTTTTAATTTAAACATTCACCATAATTTCTGATCATACCTCATACATGCTTTCCCTACATTAGACTGGGGAAAGTGACTGCTGGATGCTCACAAATTGGATCATTTGACTTAGCAACCACAGTGGAAAAAGAAAAGAGAAAGTTTTTTCTTCCCATTCTCTATATATAGCCTAGAGAAGGAATCTGATTTATGCTACCTAGACCAATCGCTTTGCCACAGTAATGAGATATCTATATTTGTTCAGTTTGCATTACGCACCCACACTGATAATCAGGAGCATTGCTTTGTGTCAGAACTGGGTGGAAGAGAGGGTGAGGGAGCAGACAAATCAGTGGCTACCACAACCAGGAAAATCCTGTAAACAATTATTCCATTGCAGCTTTGTTTTGTTTGTTTATTTAAATGACAGGAGTGGCATTGAAAAACACAGTACAATCTAAAGCAACCAGGATTAATGCCCAGGATATTAATATCTTACATCTCTGGCATACTCAGCCTCACTGTTTTACATGACAGGGGACCTCTTTCTTCACTAAACAGCACAATTAAATCCTGGATAAATTTTGCTCTACAGAAACCATAATGTAAAACCCAAATCTGCTTCTTAGTTCTTTGGTTGTCATTTTGCTTTTTTAGAATGACATGGGCCAAACAGACTCCCTCTTCTCATATCAGCCCTCAATTTCATTTGCTACATTGTACCCTTTCCTATTATTTTATCTCCTGCCTGTACTTCCCATTTTTATGTATCTCCTCTGGGCAATTTTCTAAGAAGACTGATATACATGTGGCTAAGGGGAGTGTTGGGAAAGGAAAGAAATGAAGGAGAAGAAAGGTAGGTAGAGTAAGAGTAGCTACCGGAATGACTGTTTTTCTAATGTGTAATCTGATAAGGGGGCAGGCAGAACAGAGAGAAATTAATGGGTGAGATTATTGTATTCACCCATCAGGTCACATCAGCCTAGTAAAAATACTAAGCAAATTAAACACAACACCAATCTTTCTTAATGCAAAGAAGCAAGATGATATTTAAACAAACTAGATTAAACAGGTGGTATATTATGGAAGAATGATTACTTGTAGTTCAATCCTACCTCAAAGCCATTCCTAATATTAAAATAGCTGTTCATTTAAGGCAAATTGAGGACTGTCTTACTACTTTTTTCTTATCAAACATTTAATTATTCATTCTTTCATTTGTTTGTTTCACTTTATAGCATATGGCCCTCTTTAAAATGGGAACTTCCATCCAGACATTTGTGGTCACATTCTTAGTGCCGTAAATAAGATGCCCACTGTCCAGCTCTCTTTGGAGAAGGGAAAATGTGTCAAACATTTTTATCAGAAAGTCAGCAAAACTCTGTATATTTTG
Organism: Hipposideros armiger; assembly: GCF_001890085.2. Taxonomy (NCBI): domain Eukaryota; kingdom Metazoa; phylum Chordata; class Mammalia; order Chiroptera; family Hipposideridae; genus Hipposideros; species Hipposideros armiger. Next base: position 1,665,891 of record NW_017731386.1, read on the forward strand.
ATGGTTGAATAAAATTACCCAAGGTCACACAACTAGTACATGGCAGGGTTGAAATTTAAACTTATATTTATAATATACAAAATACTATACTTTTAACGCATTGTAATAAGCTACCTTGAAATTACCTCAGAGCCATCTGGGGTATCTTCCAATCATTCTGACTCACAGGCTTTGATCTCTTTTCCTTCAGCCACTCTTCACATTCTCCAAACCAATCTGTTCCCAGGAAATGGTCAGGCCTCAGCTATTTTAATCTATCTTGGTATGTTTGGATCTTCAACTTCTTTAATCCACACATGGAATATTTGATGTGTAGTGTCTCCATTCTCAAGTACCAGAAGCAGATGCCAGTGGACTTTCTGGAGGGAGACCCAGATATTTTATTGAACCTGGGACCTACAAAAATCAACACACTTACTATAAATAGGTCAGGCCACTTTATCATGCATTTGTTCTCTCCCACTATTGGTATGAACAACCCGGATTCAACCATTTGCTCATTCATCCAACATATTTATTGAATGCCTACTCATATTTAGATGCTATTTCAAGTTTGGGGATTTGGTGAACCAGAAAGACAAGAAAAGGCTCTTGCCTCTTCCCATAAAGGCTCTTGCCTCTTCCCTCTTATTCTTAAGAGGGAAGATAGATGTTATGTAGGCCGATACATAAATAGACAAAAATGTAATTTTAGATAATGATAACTCCTGGGGAGATGATAAAGTATTGATTATAAGGAATGGATAGAGCCATTATTCTTTATCTAGGGCACTTGCACTTCTGGGGCTTCTATATGATACTTAATAGGATCCAGTAAAAAATTGTGTGCCGATGAATATGCACTTTTTGGAGGGAAAAAGTTTATAGCATACGTCAGTGTGTCAAAAGATTATGTAAGCTATAAAAGACTCGATCGACATGATAAACCTTTCAGAAGTGGTAATATTAGAGCTGAGACCTGACTGTGAAGAACCAGACTATAAGAATTTGTGGGTCAAAAGTTCCAAGCAGAATAGTGAGCAAGTTTCCAAGACAGGAACAAACTTGGTAGGAAGCATGTGAGTAAAAGAGCTAAAAGAGTGGGTAGGAAAGAAATGTTTAAATACTGGAGGAAGTAGGCAAGAGATGGCTCAAGGAGCTTTTGTAGACTGAAGGAAAGAATTTAGATTGGAAAAAAAAATGTACTGGGGAACGATTGCAAGCATTTAATGGTATCTGTGTGATATGATTTGAAAAGATCATTCTTTATTGAGAAGAGATTTTAAAGAGACAAGAAGAAAAGTTCAGAGCTCACTTACAACTTTCTAGGTGTCCAGGAGAAGGCAGTGATGACTTTACCAGAGTAACAGTATGAGACATAAACAGACTTGTGCAGATTCCAGGATATATTTTTAAAGCAGAGCTAAGAGAATTTTCTTTGGAAGTTATTAGTTCTATTTTGATGATCTGTGTGAGATACCAATTTTTCAACATGCAGTCAATACATATTTTGGTTAAGAGCTAAATGGTAGAATTTTGAATGTTAAATCAAAATTTGACCAAAGCCAAATTACAATATCATTTTAGTATGTGTAAATACATCTAAAATTATATAAACATTGTTTTATTACTACATATAAAAAATTTAATTGTTGAATTTTAAAACTGAATTTTTGTCACAGGGAGTAATAAATTTTTCAGCAGTCACAGCTTTTAGAAGACAATTATAAATGACAACTCTCTCTCAACTGAGGTCACTGAAGGAGTATAATTGCTTGGTGTACATCATTCCTCTCCCCCTTTTATTTTTTTAAATTGGAGATTTCACTACAATATTTAAGTATATTTTAAAATACATGTTCAGAAACTGACAATAAATTCAAATTATATTTATTTTTTCTTTACTAATAGTAGAGATGCATATATGTTATCATCATTATTTAAAGTATTTAAATGATGATAACTTACACAATTACATGATTATTCATTGTACATTTCATCAAGTGTTCCAGAAATGAGTTTGAAGCATATGGCTAGTTTGCCTTTCTAAGCCAAAATTTAAACATAAGGATAATTCAATTGTGGATATGATAGTAAGAAAGAAATTCTAAGACTCAATAAATCCATGCACCCAAAAAAGACAAATTATTCATATATATATATATATATATATATATATATATATATATATATATATTTGTTTTTGTATTAAGTGAAAGTCAGCTTTTTGATAAACCAACCAACTCCTATCCCCAAAATATTGGCTAAGAGCGAGTCTATCCTTGTCTGGAGCTCATCGGAGAACAAATAAATGTAACAATGATTCTTCCTATTGCTATATCTATATTAACATACATTAATACATAACATTATAGTGAAAGTGAAACTCAAAGAAAATATGATATTAAGGTTCTTTTCTATCATCTTACCTATTCCCATTCCCACCTTTTACAAGACTATTGATTAGTATGCTTTTCTGATAGGAAATTCTGTCCTGTGTCCCTATAGACAATATTCCCAGGGAAGGTAACTACACATGTTCCATAGTTTGTAAGGTAAGTTATATCAACCAAACACTCCTGTTACTTTTTTATCGTATCTTAAGGCTTAGTTGAAAAGGTTGTCATGTACTTGGTCAGGTAAGCCTGGGGAGTTTCATATTATAGGCCCTGTCTGTCATCTTATAAAAAATAGTCAAGTTCATATCACACTGATAGGACCTTGAGATCTGTGAGGTCGAGACAAAGGCTGAAAATGTACCTGACCTCCACTATAACTTTACTAAAGTTTGTGATGACAGGCAGTAAATTGAATGCAGTGTTTCAGTGAGTTGATTTGACAGCTCATAGTAAGCTGTAAAAGTTTGTAGAAAATCTAGTTTCTGTTCTCTCAAATATATGATTACAGTGTAGAAAGTGATATAATCAAATCATGAAATTTTGCATACAGAAATAATATGTATGCAGAAACACACACACACATATCACACAAATAAGCAGAACACCTTTGGTATGTTTGTTTATATTCCACCTTAAAAAAAATCCAAATTATGGGCCAGCTGAGTGGCGCTAATTAAGAGTTGGCTTGGGCTGCCAGCTCTGAGCAGTAGGGCCCCAGTTGGGATCCCACATTAGGGCCAGTGACACTGCACCCTCTACAGCTAAGATGGTGAACAACAGCTCGACCTGGAGCTGGGCTGCCGGGAGTTTCTGGCGATGGCATAGGCTGCAGTGGGGCTGCAGTGGGGCTGCAGTGGGCTGCCATAAGCCACTGTGAGCAGCCATCCAAGGACCGGTAACTGACTGCCTCACCCGGGAAGAGCACAATGATCACAATACCAACACGGGCCAGTAAGCAACATCCTCCACAGCTAGACTGAAGAACAAAATGACAGCAACTTGTCTGTTCCCCTTTCCCAATTCCCCAATGCTCCCCTCCCCCAATAAAATATAAAAAACAAAACTAAACAACAAAGTGATAGTTACAAAATACTCATGGGGTAGTTACAAAATAGTCATGGGGATGTACCTCAAGGTCTACATGGGGAGAAAAAACAAAAACAAACAAACAAAAACCCATTTAATAAAGTGAAGAAGTAGAAGGCATAAACTGTATGATTAAGAAATAAACTATCAATTTATTCAATATTTCATTTACTAGCAAACAAAAATTCAATCCAATCTCCCATCCTTTGTTCCTTCTTTTATTTCTTCCTTTGTTTCTTTCTGACCCTCCATTCTTCTTTCCTTTCTTTATTCCCCTTCCTTTTTTACCTTCTTTCCTTCCTCAAACATTTGTTATGACTATAATACCAAGAATTCAAAATATAACCCACTTCTTTCAACCTTAATTTTATTGATCTTTACTTATACCAAAGTATCCAATTTCATACTGCCCCAAGACATTGACTTCCAATGGGCCAATTCTAAGTTACACATGGATTTTGTTTTTTAATCAGGATGAATACCATGGCTACAAATACACAGTTCTATCTCATTCTGAACGCCTATGCAAGGAAGTTAGAGGTTATGTACTAGCATACCTTTCTCACTTTAAAACTGTTATGCTTTAGCTCATAAAAATATTTGTTTGTAGATATCTAGGAAATTTTTGCTTCTTTCAAATGCATTTTCATGACTTATATTGGGAAGCAAGTGCATTCTCTCTACAGTAAAGGTGGTCAATAAAATGCTTGTTATTGTTTTGGCTTTTTTTTCCCCTTAAATTTTGAGCACCTTTGCAAGTCCAGAAAATACCATATTCCATTTGTATTAGTCTTGTTGAAATGGTTGGTTCCATGTGTACTTTTTAGTGCAAGCTTGCTAAGAGAGATAAGCCTAACATTTGTTAACATTTTAAGTGGAAAATACAGACAAATTACATGTAAAACATTGTGAGGACTATAATCCAGATCATAGAAAAGGCCACATATAGAGAATATTCTGGATGTAATTATTGATAGAATCCTACCAGACACAGGCTTAAAAAAATAGAGTTAGACATCAAAAAGTTCATCTAAAAACATGGAATTAGACATCAGAAATGTTTAGCTTTTATGGTGGTTGATATATGCTCTTTTAGAATCTCTTCAATGTAAACCAAAAAAAAAAAAAAAAGAAAGAAAGAAAGAAAGCCAAAAGAAAAAGAAAAACAAATAGGGACAGGGTATATATTTTACTTAATTTGGGGAAATTCTTAATTTTAGGTTCATTTAAGACCTTGAAGTATGTTAGCATATATTCAATTTTAAAGGAAAAGCAAAATTCTTGAAAGACAGCTTCTGTTAAAAGACTGCATTCCATTATTTAACTTAAGGGAATAATCAGTGCTGTACAAATATATTTATATACAAAATTGTATCACAGAGTTATTTATAATAGCAAAAAATTGAAAGAACCTAAGAGCTTGATAAGAGAGGATTGGTTTTAAATTAACATTCCTACGAGGGCACCAAATATATTTTTGCAGAATGTAAAAATAAATATAAAAAGTTTGCAATATATTGTTAAGTGTAAATAAGAAGGTTACTCATAAGTATATCAAGAATGACCGCAATTTCATTTTAAACTCACAGAGTTAAAAAAATATACTACAAAAAATATGCTATTTTCCCAATGATTATGTCAAGGTGGTGAGATTATAAGTATTTTTTTTTCATTTTCTATAGGCTTTCCTGTATATTCCAAATTGAGTAAAATACATCACATTATTTTTATAATAAAAAATAAGATAATTTTAAAAGAGTAATACATAAAAATGCACCCTTAGAACTCCATTTTTTTACTGCCACCATCCATTTTGATTTACCTAGATGTTTTGGGAGGCTCTGAATTGTTCCACTTCTATGCTGTAGAAATACAATATACTGCTCCAATCAGGTCACCCTATTAACTTGCTCTAATCCTATCTTGTGGCTATTTGTAAAGAAAAGTTTTAGTGTAAATAGTAAGGAGAGAAGTGGAAGAGGAAGTGGAAGGGAAAGGAGAATGGAGGGGAGATCAGGGAAGAGGAGAAAAGAAAGGAATGATAAAATAAAAGAGTTTAGTATGAACTTTAGAAATCACCTAAACTTCTTTCTCTATTCCCAAACACTCCTAATGCAAAAACTGCAGCTGCCATAAAAAAGAGTAAATAAACACATTTCTTATTCTGTTGAAGATTTTCAAAATCTTTCTTACCAATGGGATGGGGTTCAGAATTAGATCCTTTAGGGAATTTGTTCCTTCATTTCCATTTTGTAAGTACAACATAAGACACAGTCCCTACAAATTAGTATGACAGCTCAGGTCCTTTCACTGCCCAATCAATATGATTTGCCTCAGGCCATATCTACATTTTACACTTAAAATGGAAAGAAAAATATCTTTTCCACCATATTCCAGAACCTTGATTCATTAAGAAGGTTTGTTATATTTGGGTCTTAACTCCTCTGTCAACAGATACCAGGGTTTCACTCATAATGAATTTTTCTCCCCCAGGATGAGCCAGAAAAAATGAAGTGAGAATTTGTACCTGAAAGGAAATATTATTTGTACCTTAGGGAGAAATCTTCAGTGTGCCAAGAAATGTGCTTGGCATATCTTTCCCGCCTCCAGGTTCAGAAATCTGATTGTTGCCTATGCTGTACTCAGGCTGCCAGGACTGAAAGCACTCATTGCCTGTGACCGCTCTCCAACATGTGTCTGGCTAGAGATTTCTTTAATGGAAAAAGAAAATATATCAGCATAAACCTACAAGAAATTTAATTATAAGAATAAATAAGAAAATGCTAAAAATGTTAAGGGAATCTGTAACATTAACAGATACTTTTCAGAACTCAGAAAAAAACTAATGTATATTCTCTATAAATTGAAGTACCATTGCTTTTGTAACATGGAAACCAATCAATGAAAGATGTGATGTGGGACAGTACGAAGTATCTGAATTTAATTCTCAGTGGGAGATATAAGTGGGAGACATAACATTATATAAAATAGTCACTGATACTAAGGATAGCTTTGGAAAAACAAACAGGCAGGTGAAATAACGTCAAAAAAAGGCAGTAGAATATAGGTATACTAGGTACAGATTACTAGATAATGAGATATAGCCCATGATGACTTTGTTCTCCAGAAGAAGAAATGAAAAAGGAAGAAATGAACAAGGAGTGTTGTCTACCAAACGCGATCTATACATAAAACAATAGAGAATTAGCATCAATGCACGAACAAAACAAAGGCAAGTGTGACCACTATGGTGCAAAAGTGAAAAAAAATTAATTTACATGAATGAAGAGGCATCAGTTAAAAATCTGATCACAATAAAAACTAAAACATGCAACAGAAAAGGGGGCTATGTGAGGATAAACAGTTAAGTAATAATATTATGTGTGATCTAAAAAAAGCAAGAATGAAAATGTGAATATCATAAAGAGTAATTTCATAATATAAAAGAATTATTTGACATGGATACACATTAATTAACCCACATGGATAGAAAACATTGATAACATATACAAAGTCAAGGCTATTTAAAAATGCGGAACAAAACAGAAAATTGTATTAAGTATTTCTGAAATCTCTTTATCTATACACTTATATATTCACAAATGGGTCAGGGTAATCATGACATGGGTAAGATATATTGGGCAGTCATTTTTGTGATTTATTACTTTTTAAAATTTTTCTTTCCTCTGTCCTTCTCTTCCCTAATATTTTCCATCAGATTCTTCAGATAAATAATATTAGTACTATATGCCTTTACCTATCTATTCTTTTCTCTAGACTAACCACAAACTATGCGAATAAAGTAATGGCTGCATGACATTCCTTAGTAGAGATGGACCATAATCTAGCCAGTCATACACCTGTTGGTGGTTGTTTGTTTTACTTTTTTCCCATATGTACAATTTCACAATACAAAAACTTCAGACATATATTCCTATGCCCTATTTTTATCATTCTTGAGATTCTCACAAGTAGGATTGATGAGTCTATTTTTTCAAGTGTTCAATATACTCTTCTGGATTGCTTTCCAAAAAGGCTTTTTTAATTTAAATATCCATAAGCCATTTTCTCCACCTGCAATAAGTGCTAATGCTCTTTTGAAATTTTCCCCAGTCTGGTGGTTGTGAAGTAATAACACATTTATATTTGCGTTTCCCTAGCTACCACGAAGTTTTTTGTTTTGTTTTGCCATTTGGATTTGCTCCTTTATGAATTTTATCTTCATATTACTTGTCATTATTCTTGACAGTAGATAAGAGTGAAGCTTTACTTTAGATATTAACCTTTTGTCTCACCCTTATATTGCAATTTCTTCCCTAAATTTATGGCAGATCTATTCAGACTTGTTAACCTTTGCAAAAATATTTCTATTTTTATAGTTTAATATCATCTATGCTTTTTCCCCCACAGTTTCTTCTTTGCACTTTTTAAAAGAAAGCTTATACATATAGCATAAACATAAATAAAGAGAGAGAGCTATGTTATACCAAAAGTCATCAGACTGTTTATGTCAAGGGCCAGATATGAAATACTTTACTCTTTGTGTGCCAGGTAGCCTCTTTCACAACTATCAGCTCTGCTGTTGTTACAACAAAGGCATAAGCAATATGCAAATAAGTGAGCCAACTGTGTTCCAATAAATCTGTACTTATAGACACCAAAATTTAAATTTTACATAATTTTTATGTGTCATGAAATATCATTCTTCTTAAGAATTTTGTTCAATCATTTCAAAAGGTGAAACCCTTATGAAAACAGGTAGAAGGTAGGAAGTGACCCATGGGCATAGATTGCCAGCCTCTATGTTATGCTAATATAGTTTGTGTCCCTAGGGCAGTGCCGTATTGATTGGATCACTGGGGCCTTGTTGTGTGCTCTAATTTCAAATAAAGCCATTCCTCCACGACTGTTCTTTATTTCCCACTTTTCTTGTTATACTGGGAATTTTGATAACATTTTTCCATTTATGCAGCTTTTCTTTTATATCAAAAGCATCATGGTTTAGTCTCTCTGTGTTTATTCTTAAGTTTTTTATAAGTTTTTTTTCAAATTATAACAGGAATACTTCATATATGGACTAGAGAAAATTATTGATTTTTATGTTATGTATCCGTCAATTTGCCTAAATTCATCTCTTAATATTAGTAATTAAAAAAAATTTTCAAGTATACTATCAAAATAAATATTTGTAAACTTTTTCCAATGATAAAACCAGTTACTTCATTTTCTTGTCCAATGATAATATCAGTTACTTCAACTTATTTTCCTTACTTCAGTAACTGTAATATCAGTTACTTCATTTTCTTTTCCAGTAATATCAGTTACTTCATTTTCAGAACCCCTGAACAAATATTTAATAATATTGTGATACTAGGTATACCGGTCTGACCCTTGATTTTAATTAACTTATGTATATTCCATTCTTTGGGCATGTCTACATTATCTCAGCATGAGTGAGTGTATATATGTGTGTGTGGGGGGGTGCATCCTATGATGTATCCCTTCTTCATCCTTTCTTCCAGGTCAACATACAATTTTCTTTATTATTTGAGTCACCTTTTTATTTCTTTGGATAGGACTGGGCATGACAGTTCTAATCATTGCGGTAGAAAAAATTAATTTGAATAATAGCAACAATGACACTCAGTGGTACAATAAATACTAATAACAACAATAGCAATAACAACAACAACAACAACAACAATAATAATAATAAAAGCTAATGTTACTGAGTGCTAAGTACATGTTCACATCAGAATGTAAGCACTGTGGTGGCAGGGATTTTTGTGCGTTCTGTCCCAAATGCTAGGTGCTTAGGACAATCCTTGTCACAGGACACTTGAGCAAATGTATATTGATACTATGCTAGAAATTTTATCCCAGTATTTCATTGAATTTTAAAAATATCTCCATGAGGTATTTATTACAATCCAGATTAAGTGACGAGCCTGAGATCACAGTCTCCCTGAGAGACAGAAAAATGTAGGATTCAAGTCAGGTCCATCTTAATGCATAAGTTGACCTACTAGGCAAGTTTTTTTGTGTGTTTTTTTTCCCTTGCATATTTAAAGTTTGGCATTAACAAGTGGCTTTTATGTTTTAAAATACCAAATTATGTGACTATCTTTGCTGGTAGACACCTGCAGTTTATCGCTTACCTGTCGCCTCTAACCATGTTTGCTGTCAGGCCAGCTATTCTGAGTTGACACCAGTTACCATCTCCAGCTCCTGGCCTCCTGGCCTATCTTGCTCGAGGCAGACGCTGGAGAAGGTAGTTGGGATACAAAGGTGGGTGACAGTGGATAGACCCACACTAGCTACTTAGTTCTTGGTTAGTGACTGCACCCTTGCTTGTCCTTATGCACCTCTCTGCTCCCTCAGATCTGGTACATCTCCTGTTTTTCTTCCGTGGGGTTTTTGCCCTACAGCCCTGCATTTCCACTGGCAATTGACCACTTGCCTAAATCTGGTTCTAGCATCCTCCTGGTTCTCCTTGTCTTCTCAGACTCAGCGTTCCTGCAGGCCTGACCTCTGCATGTGGGGACTCACTGGCTCTCCCCTTGTTCTAACTTCTCTCATTCATTCAACCTGCAGCTGAATGCACTTGCACATGATGGTCCCATTTCCTACTCCCCAAGACATTTACTTTTTTTTTTTTTAAAGATTTTTATTGGGGAATTGGGGGGATGTGAGCAGTGCTGGGGAATTGAGGGAAGGGGTACAGACAAGTTGCTGTCCTTTTGTTCTTCAGTCTAGTTGTGGAGGATGTTGCTTCACTGGCCCAAGTTGGCACCATCATTGTGCTCTTCCCGGGCGAGGCAGACCAGTCACCAGCTTCTGGACAGCCGCTCACTGCAGCTGCTGGCCGCTCACGCTGGCTGCTGGCTACACACGGTAGCCCATGGCAACCCACTGCCAAGGGGGCTGCAGCCTACGCCTTCGCCGGCGACTCATGGCAGCCCAGCTCCAGGTTGAGCTGTTGTTCAGCATCTTAGCTGTAGAGGGCAGTGTCACTGGCCCTCATATGTGGGATCCAAACCGGGGCCCCCTTGTGTCCCAAGCCAGTTCTTAACCATCACGCCACTCGGCCGGCCCAAGACCTTTACTTTTATCATTACCATTGCCGCAGCTACAAATCTCCCACATCAGTTATCCCATGAGTGAAAGGACTTTTGGGGAATGCCAGCTGGTAATTAAGATGCAAACCTGATCTCACAGAAAGATAAATAGGAATGCTATATGATAAATATATTTCCACTGGACTTCTCACGGCCATCCCCATTTTTCTCTGTATCTCTCTCAGTCACGTCGTGTTTCTCTTGCCACCTCCCCTCAGGGCCAAAGTCCCTGTCCTTTCTACTCTCAGCAGTAGGATGCTGCTCTGTTGGGTGTTTGTCCTTATGGACCTGAGACTTGTGAATATGCACTGTAATGGAGGCCTGCAGATTCTCAACAGACTTATTTGATGTTAGGAGAATTATCTTGGAGATGTTCACTTTCCCTAATGTTTCGTTTATCTGTTGTACATGACAGGCATTTACACTGGGAGACCACAGTACAGATAGCAGATGGCAGAGCACTGCTCTTGGTCACGAGCGATAGTTTCCTAACAATACAGGTTTTATTCTCCCCTGCATTTCTCTTGCAGATTGCCGGCATTTCCCACTTGTTCTTCCCTTTTATTTTTTTCTTGGACAGCATATATGGTCTTGGCTACAGCCTCATGGCATTTTGTTCATTGATCAGCATTAGCTCAGAACTAATAATAAATCTCCTTTCATTTTGCCCACTGGGATGCATTAGGGTTATGACTTTGGAAAGTAACGCATACCAGCTGGGTTATCTCTGTTGTCTGTGCCTCTGGTGGCAGGGTGTCATCATGAGGATGCATTTATGAAGCCCGGAATTGTTATCCAGTCTTTTTTCTTTTTATTTTTCCTTTAAACACAGGCTGCCCTGTAGTACTGTGGAGCAGGTATGTCACTCTGGAAAGTGGTGCTGATGGGAAAGGAAGCCTCAGCCATGACCTTTGAGGTTGAATAAGCTAGAATAGAATTTCGTTTTATGGAGCATATTTCATGCTTAAGATTCCTCAAAGAGCTTAAAATATAATGAGTTCAGCATGGATAGTGTAAGAGCCTTGTAAGCAAATAAGGTAGTCTTCCTGAATTTTGCTTGTAACTGGTGATTTTTAGAAAGTGTCTTCATTGTATAATTACTTTTGAAAGAGAAATTATCTTCTCAGACCCTCTCGTTCTCTTGTTTTCTGACAGGTACTTAAGAATATTAATATCCCAGGACAGTTTATGGAAATTAGATTATATCCATATACAAATGTAGTCCAGTGACTTCCAAAAGGCCATGTGTACTGCAGCCTAACCAATGGGTGCCTGCACCCCTAAATCTTTACCAAGGAAAGCCCGTCAGACCATGTAGGATAGCTGGGGCTGCTAGTTCTTAAACTTATTTTTAATTTGTTCAAAACACAGAGGCAATGACAGTGATGATGTGTATGGTTTTAAATAATCATCATATAGCTGAAAGAAGTGTTGGTTATCATCTAGCCCATGCAGATTCCTAGGAGTTAAGTGACATTGAAATCCAGAAATGGTTTTATGGTGCAGGCTGAAGTGAGCACAGTCCTGCAAAGTGTCAGCTGCATCACTCTCTCCCAGTCTGAGTCCCCATTTTGTCATGTCCCCTGCTCTCCTCCCCTGTCCGCTACTTAGTGCTGTTCTTCTCCAAATTAAAGCCAAATGGCAGAACAGGAAGCTTCCTTTAAACTAGATGATAGCCTCTAGTATAGTGATAATTAAATAATGCTTTCTTGTTATTGTTTGGTTGTTTGAGAAAGCCAAAAAAATGCATACACATTTTAAGGAAGGAAAAAAACTGTATTAAAATTGTGATAATGTATACCAATAACAAAAGAAGAATACAAGTCAGGTGTATACATTTCTTTGGCACCCCTGGTATATTACAGTATATAGGAGGTGAGACAATTAAGTTTGTAAACTCATCCTAGAAAAAGTGCTATATACCTCATTGCTGAATATCACTATGGTCACCTTCAAAGTACTCCCCTTGGGAAGCTATGCATTGATGCCAGTGCCTAGTCCACCCTTCAAAGCAATTTTGGAACTCTTTTTCTGGAATAGCCATCAGAGCTGTGGTCATATTACCTTTGATGTCCTGAGTGTCATCCAAATGTCTACCTTTCAATATTTCCTTTATCTTTGGTAAAGAAAGAAGCCATTGGGGGCCAGATCAGATGAGTAGGGAGGGTGTTCCAATACAATTATTTGTTTACTGGCTAAAAGCTTCCTCCCAGACAGTGCTGTGTGAGCTGGTGCATTGTCTTGATGCAAGAGCCATGAATTGTTGGCGAAAGTTCAGGTTGTCTAACTTTTTCACACAGCACTTCCAAATAGTAAACTTGGTGTATATATATATATATATATATATATATATATATATATATATATATATATATATANCACACATATACATACATATACATATGTATATGCATGTATATGTGTATATATGTATATGTATATATATTTATTTATATTTTTATATATATAAAATGCAAGAATAGCCATAGTGCTTTAATAACTGCCCTAGTAGAAAGAGGAGATGGTTCTGATTATCTAAAATGATATGTTGTATGCTATTAATTTCTATTCAGCTTTTCAATGCCTGAGTACAGGTTTTTATTACAAGTTTGCTTTTTTTGGTCGTGCATTTTTCTTGGATAAACAATGAAATTTGTTTACATTAGATGAGTAAACATCAAGCGATCACAGAGGCAGACCCAGCTTGGCATTACATTCTTGTTGCAGATCAAACCCACATGCCTAATGAGAGTTGATACTCCACAAATAAATGAGGATTACATATTATTAACAAGTTGGGGGAAAGCGCATTTTTAGAATAGGGAAATGGGGGAAAGGAAGGAGAGAAACCAGAGGAAAATGTGTCAGCAGCTGCCTGATCTACCACGGAAGATTTCATGGAGGGAGAAAAGAAATGAACGTTTTCATCTGTCTGATCGCTCTGTCTTCTGTCATCGAATAATGAAGTCAAGGCCTACACAAACATGACTTTTGATAAGGTTGGAAACCAGGGGATCTAAGAATCTTTGTATCACCAAGTTTTGCTGCTGTCAGCAGCCTATGATGTGAGCTCTAATTCAGCAGTGAGCGATCCTGCAGAGTTTGGTCCTTGAAGGAACGGCAGCCACCAACATCTCATAATTAAAATGCAGAAGCTGGGAAAATTCTAACGCCTGCTGGAGTAGGCTGGGACAGCTGAAGAAAGGCAAATAGAGAGCTAGAAGAGATTTTATCAAAAGAATTAGAAAAGGAAATATGGCAGAGTGCCAGTTCAGTGTTTCCTATGCTGTGACATTGGGTGCCTAAGTTTGCAAAATGAAAAGATGGGGAAAGATATCCTGGAGTTTCTCATTTCCAACCCTATATAGGAATTGAGCTATTGACTTATTTATAATGGTTCCTATAACTGCCTTCCCTCCTCTATTTCCTGTAAAATCATGTTTTGAACACCTGTCATATCAATTAAATTTAAAAAAACAACAAAAAAAGACAAAACTAATAATTGCCTTCACTATCCTCCCAAGGCCCCAAACCAGAAAACTTGTAAATCATTATTACGCATGTCCTGTTTTTCCTAAATGCTTCCTTAATTTTGTTCAGTTGATCTAGCAGTCTAAGATATGATATATCTAATATCAGTAGGATACTTTAATGAGAGAGTCATTAAAGAAAGAATTAGAAGTTACATACACACAACACAGCAGCACTCACTTTTTTTCCTGTCATAATCCAATTCTCCTCAATTTTTCCATTAATCAAAATTTCTTAAGAATTGAGTTCTGCCGAATTAAAAAGTTTTCTTGTACTGACCATAAAAATTCCCTGACTCTTTTTTGTGGAGGTTATCCAATGCAGAATATTCGTATTTTATTTCCTGTCCACTAACTGTGGATATAAAATTTCATTCTATTAAATTTCATCCCTGGAAATTGAACATCTTGATGAAAGAAGCTGATTCTGGCAAAATTCATACATGCACAGCAGAACCCGATGCAACCGAAAGAATTCAGTACATCCCACTCAATATGCCTCCTTGGCAGCAATTACAGGCTATCTCCATTTCACAGCCAAAATGGGCCTTGCTTTGCCAATTGGGGACAGGCCACAAAGTAATGGGAAGAGAACTGGGTTCTAATCCAGCTCTGTTTACTAGCTTGGGAATTTCTGAGCAAGTTACTGAAAGTCATTTAGCCTCAGTTCCCTGACCAGTGAAACAGTTGATCAGATCCGCCTTACCTATTTCATACCCGTACAATATATTTAAAATAATCTATAATGAAATACTTCATAAAATCCTATAATTATCATTATGAACATGAGTAATATATCTATAGGTTTGTCATGGCATTGAAATAATCTGAGTTAAAATTTCTATTTCTCTATTCAGCTAACCTTAAATCTAATAAATATGAAGAGAAAGGACTTTCACTGAGTGTCCTTAATGTTTGACAAAATGGGAAAAAAATGAAACTGAATAGATTAGCTTTAAAATACTATATGCTGACACAGAGATGAGATTCAAAATCTATTTTCCACATTTTAGCTAAAACTGCTTTACCTTCCAGAAATGGTTTTGGCTTAGACTTCAAAAGCTTCACAAACAGTAATTACTACAGACAGTATAAATAAGTAGGCTACAAGGAAAACAAGTAGGAGGGATCCAGGTTTTCCAACTGGTTAGCAGATGACGTAATGATGGTACAAAGGCTATTGTTTCGGCATTACAATACAGCCTAAAATTTAGTATTGATCCTAGGATCTTTAATAAAAAAAATAGAAGTGCATCAAACATATACTATGCAGAAGTTACTCTGCCGAGTACTTACACTTCCTAGTATTGTGCTAAATACAAAGGAATGCAAAACATGAATTGGGCATTTGAGTTGCCTAAAGCTGAGATGTAGAGAGAAAACCTATGTACTTAACAAGTTTATTAGTAATGGAAAGTGGCAAGTTCAGTAGACCTAAAAACAATGGAAGTGGAAGAGATCTCTCTGGTGTAGGTTCTGACACACACTTGTGTCAATAATATTATACAAACTGTGTGAGCTTAGATTAGTCTATACACCTCTTCCTGTCATCTAATTAATGAAGACCCATCTAATTGATTATATGATTATATAACTTTAAATTATTGATTCCATGATATGAACATGATACTGCTATTTTCTTTTGGAAGAAATTGTGGTGAAGTTAGGAAGAGCTCACAGAACAAGTAACATCTAAACTGTTCCTTTAAAATGAGTAGGATTAGTGTAGACAGAGAGGAGTAGAACAAAATCTCCTGAGGAAAGGAACATTATTAAAAAAATGCATACTCTTCAAGGTATAGAATATTCTAGAAACAATGCTCTTACTTACCAGTGTAGATATTCAATGAAAACAAAACAAAACAAATAAAGTGAGGAAGTTTGGCAATTATATTGGGACAAGAAGTTAGAAGTTTTGCATGGTCAGCTCCAGAGTTTGGACTTTCTGTTTTAAACAATGGAAAAGCTCTGACATTCACTGAACAATCTAACATCTCTCTGATGGATCTATTGCTTCACACAGTTTCCAACAGCCACGCATATGCTAATTGCTTCCAAATGCTTGTCTTCAATGCAGACTTTTTTCTGAAATGAAATATCACAGCACTGTTGCAAATGCTTTCTGAACATTAACTCAAGGATGTTGATCACAACAGGTCCTAGACTTAAATGTTTTTAAGCAAAATATAAAAGCGTAATTTTGGATTGAAATATGTTTGCCATCAAGCCCAGGACATTTGCATTTGAATCTTGAAAGATAAGCATATAAGTTGATGGATGGAAGTAGAGAAAAGGGTGCTTTCATAGAGAAAACAGCAGGAACAAAGAAATGGAAACACAAAATTTCACAGAATGTTCGGTGAATGATATGAGCTGTTATGATGTACATGGAAGCACTAAGAATGTAAGAATGTCGATATGACTTCAGTACTCAAAATGGACCTCATATCGAGACACAAATAATAGTTATAAAGCCACCGCTACAGTAAAATACAAAGATAATTATAGTCTAATTTAAGGGAAAACTAGTTGAAGGGAATGAATTTTAAAAATAATACATCAAAACAATCAACTAACTTTAGTTACTGATAGAATGTAAATAGCCAAAGGGAGAAAATAGATTTATTGCATTATGTGAAATGTGTATACTGTGAGCTTAAGATTCAAGTTAAAGATATCAAAAAATAAGAATAAGGGGCTGGCCGAGTGGCTCAGTTGGTTAAGAGCTCACTCAAGAGTTTGAGCTCTGAGCAACAGTGGTTCGAGTCCCTGCCCAAGCTGAGCTGCCAACAGGTGGCAGGATGGCTCAGCTGAAAAAAAAATAAAAACAAACAAACAAACAAACAAACAAACAAACAAATAAATAAATAAATCAAGAGTAAGGGTAAAAAGAAGAGTCCTGTCATCCTTTTCCAGGATAGCTGGTCTGGGGCAATGGGGTCTTGCAACAGTGAATTTTGCTGTATATAAATTTGAAAATAATAATATGTGGTATCAAAGTCTTTATAAAGAAAGAGTTTGTTCACTTTACTCTAACTATGATATTCTTTCCACAGCAAGAGTTTTGTCAAATATTAGATATTGAGAGTATTCTACTTCAACTACAGATAGAATGGAGAAATGAAAGAATATAGTTACTTATTTAAAAAGAAATCCATAACTTGGAAACCACACTGTTTTGAAAATTAATTTTACGTTCTCATCCATCTCGCCCATAGTTCTTGTCCATAATCATTTTTTTTTTTTTTTGCTTTTGCTTTCTTCTCTGGACAGGGAATGATAACAACTAGAGTTCAACCCTGAACTTCTTCACTCTAACCACGATTTCCCAACCTTCTTATCTTTATCAAGTTTCTTTCCTTTTACCATTTGTTTGTGTCAAGCAATATTAAGAAATCTGTGAAAATCAATATGTTATAAGTTAAAGTAATATTTTCAATTTCCCGTCACCTGCTTTAATGTACATGTATTCTCTGTAACTTCTCATCACTCACTAAATCCATCTTGTGATCAGTTAGATGTAACTTAATGTAAAGTTAATCTTTTCTGAGTGACCTCAGATTTCACTGCATCAGAGCCAGGTCTGCTGAACCAGTCATTCTTTGGCAGTTGAGAAGGTGAGGAAGAAAAGGACAAAGGCAAAGGCCGTACTCACTCTAGTAGTCATATTTCCACTATGTAGGGTCTGTGGTTGTAAATATTTTGACAGAAATAGAAAAAGAAAAAGAAGGAATAACTTGGGCCTGTGCTGCTCAGGTTACTTCACTTCATGAGAGTTGTCAAGTGTTGGTATTTGCTGAGGTGTGAATTGTCAGGTTCATTGTTCCACCACAATTTCTTCTTCTTTTTTTTTTTTTTTT